>NW_027513485.1:0-185573 GCF_048772815.1 Callospermophilus lateralis
GGGGTACAAAGAGGTGTACCCTGTGTCTATGTATGTAGAGATAATGCATGAAGAGACCATACTGTGAATGAATAATATAACTGATTACACTTTAAATAATCGATTGAATTTATATCTGAAAATATGCAGAAAATCTTATATTGATATACAATCATTAATTCCAACCAATTATACATATAATGGTAATATTACTTTAATGGTTTATCAAGACGGGTGTGTGAGATTTGCTTCAAAGCGATAATGGAAATTGAAAATAATGTGTTTGGAAAGAAGTCTCATGAAACGAGCAGTCAAGAAACATTAAGGAATACATGTGTTCTGAATCAGGAAGTGATTGAAAGTGAAACAAATGCCTATCAATTTGATAAATTGTGGATGAAATATTTATCCTATGATGTGCATTAACTGAAGAAATAGTAATGTACCAGAGTTGAATAAAAATGAACGTCAAAATACACTTCATGTCCCATAGGAATCTACTCGCATTGATGTTAAACTGGGTCAGTTACTGTAGAAATATTAGGATTTGTGTGCACCATTCACTGAAGTTTGTTTTCAGTACTAGGAAACAAATATGTATTTCAGGTGGAATAATATTTCTGATAATAATCTTGTGAAAAGTTGATCATAAATCCACATATATGAATATGAATGAATTTAGGGAGTGTATAATAAGACACATATATTTCATATTTTGAAAAATCTGGAGAGTATATATATATATATATATATATATATATATATATATAAAACACACACACACAGACATTAAAATGTAGCAATATATATGGCAATCTAAATTAATCATGAAATATATATCATCCACAGATCCAAAAATATTCATTTTACTGAACATGGGTTTATGTATAATGTTGTTCAACTAGGAAGCTCACCCATAGGCTGAATTTTCAGTTCCAACAGCGTTTAGAATGAGTGATCTATTCTCACAAATTGTATCTGCCATTTCATCCACCTCACAAGAATGTACGTGTGGTACCAGGTAGGATTTGATATGTGCATATAAAAATACATGTGCTGAATAGGCTACAGAGAAAGGGAGACAGGAATTCAAATATTTGTTAACTTTCAAACACATGGAGAACTATTTAAATTGAAAATTTGCTAGATTTATAACTCCTACACTACATAATGCAAAAGGCAAGTCCAACTATGCACCATGCCTCCTCTGAACTGCTTGTATTTCTATTTTGTTGGGGTAATTTATCTCCATCATATTTGCATTAGTAGTCAGAGTCCAGTAGGGTAGGTTTTAGTGTCAGGGATTAAGTATTTCGAATGAAAAATTAGATAATGAATCCAATGTGTATGCAAAAAATCTTCCCATTCTCATCCAGAACAATGCCTTGACATTACATTCGCCCCAAGTAATTCACAATTAGAGGAGAAGAGTTAGAAAATCTGTGAATACATATCTGGAATGGAAAATGCTCAGGAGTTCACAAGCTTGGATGTGGAAGGGGAGTTTCCAAAAGTAAGGGACAGGGTTGATAGACCCAACCTGATCATTTATTAAAATTGGGAGCCCACTTGCCAGAAAGCCATGAAAAGATAATTTTGGATTTATTATAAATTACTGCAAATTCTGAACCTGCTTGGAATGTTTGCCCATGCCTTAAACTCACCCATGCCTGGCTCTCTGACCAGATTGCAGCCCTCTCTGAAACTTTAGTGCCACCTCATAAATATTTTCTTTCCCTGGCCAGACAACGAGTCTCTGAGGCTCTAATGGTCCTCATAATTTCTGATGTTGGGGTGAGCTTAAAAAAAAATGTAAACTACCGTTAGTGTGATGCTTGTTAAAGTTCTGTTATCTGTAACCCCCTTTTTGTGCATCTTTCTGGGCTATATAGCTGGGCTATAGGAAAGGTGGGTTTGCTGTCTTGCTCCCGCCATTTTGGGAGGGAGAGGTAGCCTTTCCCTTTGAAATAATTAGCTTGCCTTAATTTGATTTTACTAGGAGTCAGTGGTCTTTACATGCGTTCCTGGTCTAATATTTTGGAGTTCCCCAGTGAGATGACCCTGCCGGACAAGATCACAAGACCAGACTGCTGTAAATTCTGAAGTTGGCCTTCCATCCAGGGCTCCAAGCTTGAGAGCAACTCTAGGGTTTGTGCAACTTGAGATGGTCCAAGGCCTTGGAGTTAGCCTTCAGTTCAGGGAGCACTGCAGTGAACCACCGCATTAAAACTATTAGCAAGCACCTGGTGGAGGAGGCATCCATAGGTAATTGGTGCCTTTATAACATCTGATATCCGGTTAAGGGAGATCTCTTCTGATGACAGAGAGGTGGACTGAGGAGGCTCACATATACTGCTGTCTGGGACAGTAACAAGAATCATTCTGTCATCTGTTCTGTTCTCTAGGGAATTCATCTGGAAGGGTAGAGAGGTGCCAACGGGCACGCATGCGCTCCTACGGGGAGCTTTAGGAAGACATTGCATTGCTCCTCTGTTTTCCTGTTTCGGCGCCGGATTTCTGTTTTTTTTTTTTTTTTTTTTTTTGTTGTTGTTTTGTTCTGTGTTCTATATGTTTTTTGTTTGTTTGTTTTTATGCATTTTGTTGTGTGATTTCTGTGGTGAAAACTTAAGGATATCGGACATGAAAATAAAGCAAGTAAGCCTGACACCCTTTGGACTGAGTTTAAAGGAACTGCATTGAACTTTACACCTGTTTGTTAATCAGTATGATAGAAGCCCCTAGCTGGCTGCCTGGAGCACACTCACTGCAGAGGGCAGTGCCTGCGGGGGACCTAAGAACTGAGTATCTCCCAGGTTAATAAGTGAAACTCCTTTAAAATCCCTTGTCCCTCCAGATAAAGAGAGTCACAACCTTTTGGCAGAGTCCCTGTGTTTATCTTTGTTAGCAAAGCAATAAACCTTCGTTTTTCTTTTTCTCAAAACCCTGTCCTCATTTTTGAATTGGCATTAATTGGCTTCAAGTTCAGGAACCCAACTTTAAGTTACAAATTTTGATAACCCACCCGCACCCTGGAACTTTTTGAGAGCTGACTACAGAAATGTTAGGAGATGGAGCATGCTTGTGGTGGAACTGAAACAGAGGAGCAAATCCTGTAAGTAAAAGGAGGGACTGAGGGACTCCCAGCAGCTGCTGAAGCCTTATTTTTTCAGAGAATTCCCTAGGTCTTTCCGTGCAATTTAACGATAATGCCACCTCTGTCATCTTAAAAAAGAGGGAAAAAAAGGGGACACTAAATGCAGGAAAGTCACTATGGAGACCCTTGATTTTACATTTCAGGATGCTCCTCTGTGAAAACATCTGGTCCCCTTGTGGGGACATCTGTGGTGCAACTGGTGTAGGAGATTTTTCTCTTATCTGCTCTGTTTTAAAGGCTTCTGTCTGTCAGTCATAGTCTGGAGCTCCTTTCTGTCTGTCGTGTGTCTTTGTTTCTGGCACTTTAAGACATGTGCAATAATGTGTTGATATTATATATTGTTTCTTGGGAATGATTTTACCTGAATGTGTGTCTAAATGATGATGTTTTATTGTAACAATCTGGTAGCTTATTGGGTTTTTGAAGCATTGCAGAATCTTGCCGTTAAAAGTCAGATTGAGATAATTGTTTAGTTTATGATTTCAGATAATTCATGCCAGAGAACTTAAATACTTAGGATGGAAAACTAAAGAACTCTACTTCCAAGTTGGCAAGAAATTTTCCAATCATTCAGTCTTTTTTTTTTCACCAATTTTTAATTGGGTAGCCTGGGAAAATGTCACTGTGTGTACCAGTGCATTAATTTGGACAAGGATAGTAAATCATAGTATGGTATCTGTTGACAACACAAGATGTAAAGATATAAAATTTTGTAAATTTTGTCTTAAGCTTGTATCAAAATTTTCAACATCCTATCTGGAAAATTATGGTTAAAATGCGTTAGGCCTGAGGTGTCTGCTCAGAATAGCAGTTTTTTCCTGCTCCTTCCAGACCTCAGCCAGGACTTAGATTGAAATGCAAATGAAAGAAGCCTGCAAGATCAGTAGGAGACTGATATGAGGCTTAAGGAAAAAAAAAGTAAATAGTATGGTATTTACTAATTACTGGTCAGTTATTTTTTCTAGGACTCTTATTTTTTTCCTTAGATCCTTTAATTTTTCTAACTCATAATTTTGATCCTACAGACCTAGGTTAATGTTTTTCTGATCAGTTCTATCTTTGACCAACTGTGGAGTTTTTAAAACATGGCAATGGAGATTTCACCTGCTAAAAGCTACAAGGCCTTTACTATTATTATGTGTGCACACTTTTGTTATTTGTTGTATGTCTATATATATATATATTCTTAATCATATATATGATACAGAAATTAACATATATAAGGAGCGCTCATAATAAAAAAAGCACTCATAAAAACAAATTTTAAGGGATGCCCTCTCTCACCACTTCGGTTCAAAATAGTTCTCGAATCACTGGCCAGAGCAATTAGACAGACGAAAAAAATTAAAGGCATAAAAATAGGAAAAGAACTCAAATTATCACTATTTGCAGATGACATGATTCTATACCTAGCAGACCCAAAAGGGTCTACAAAGAAACTACTAGAGCTAATAAATGAATTCAGCAAAGTGGCAGGATATAATATCAACACACATAAATCAAAGACATTCCTGTATATGAGACACAAATCCTCTGAAATGGAAATGAGGACAACCACCCCATTCACAATATCCTCAAATAAAATAAAATACTTGGGAATCAACCTAACAAAAGAGGTGAAAGACTTATACAATGAAAACTACAGAAACCTAAAGAGAGAAATATAAGAAGATCTTAGAAGATGGAAAAATATACCCTGTTCATGGATAGGTAGAACTAACATCATCAAAATGGCGATATTACCAAAAGTTCTCTATAGGTTTAATGCAATGCCAATCAAAATCCCAACGGCATTTCTTGTAGAAATAGAGAAAGCAATCATGAAATTCATATGAAAAAATAAAAGACCCAGAATAGCAAAAACAATGCTAAGCAGGAAGTGTGAATCAGGCGGGATAGCTATACCAGACTTCAAACTATACTATAGAGCAATAGTAACAAAAACAGCAGGGTACTGGTACCAAAACAGGTGGGTGGACCAATGGTACAGAATAGAGGACACAGAAACCAATCCACAAAACTACAACTATCTTATATTCGATAAAGGGGCTAAAAGCATGCAATTGAAGAAGGATAGCATCTTCAACAAATGGTGTTGGGAAAACTGGAAATCCATATGCAACAAAATGAAACTGAATCCCTTTCTCTTGCCATGCACAAAAGTTAACTCAAAGTGGATCAAGGAACTTGATATCAAATCAGAGACATGGCGTCTGATAGAAGAAAAAGTTGGCTATGATCTACATACTGTGGGGTTGGGCTCCAAATTCCTCAATAGGACACCCATAGCACAAGTGTTAATAACTAGAATCAACAAATGGGACTTACTCAAACTAAAAAGTTTTTTCTCAGCAAAAGAAAGAATAAGAGAGGTAAATAGGGATCCTACGTCCTGGGAACAAATCTTTACTCCTCACACTTCACACAGAGCCCTAATATCCAGAATATACAAAGAACTCAAAAAATTAGACAATAAGATAACAAATAACCCAATCAACAAATGGGCCAAGGGCCTGAATAGAAATTTCTCAGAGGAGGACATACAATCAATCAACAAGTATATGAAAAAATGCTCACCATCTCTAGCAGTCAGAGAAATGCAAATCAAAACCACCCTAAGATACCATCTCACTCCAGTAAGATTAGCAGCCATTAGGAAGTCAAACAACAACAAGTGCTGGCGAGGATGTTGGGAAAAGGGTACTCTTGTACATTGCTGGTGGGACTGCAAATTGGTGCGGCCAATTTGGAAAGCAGTATGGAGATTTCTTGGAAAGCTGGGAATAAAACCACCATTTGATCCAGCTATTCCCCTACTTGGTCTATTCCCTAAAGACCTAAAAAGAGCACACTATAGGGACACTGCTACATCCATGTTCATAGCAGCACAATTCACAATAGCAAGACTGTGGAAGCAAAACCTAGATGCCATTCAATATTCCCTAAAGACCTAAAAAGAGCACACTATAGGGACACTGCTACATCCATGTTCATAGCAGCACAATTCACAATAGCAAGACTGTGGAAGCAAAACCTAGATGCCATTCAATAGACGAATGGATAAAAAATATGTGGCATTTTTACACAATGGAGTATTACTCTGCATTAAGAAATGACAAAATCATAGAATTTGGAGAGAAATGGATGGCATTAGAGCAGATTATGCTAAGTGAAGCTAGCCAATCCCTCAAAAACAAATGGCAAATGTCTTCTTTGATATAAGGAGAGTAACTAAGAACAGAGTAGGGACGAAGAGCATGAGAAGAAGATTAACATTAAACAGGGATGAGAGGTGGGTGGGAAAGGGAGAGAGAAGGGAAATTTCCTGTAAATGGAAGGAGACCCTCAGGGGTATACAAAATTACATACAAGAGGAAGTGAGGGGAAAGGAGGAAAAATATGAGGGGGGAGAAATGAATTACAGTAGAGGGGGTAGAGAGAGAAGAGGGGAGGGGATGGGGGAGTGGGGATAGTAGAGGATAGGAAAGGCAGCAGAATACAACAGACACCAGAATGGCAATATGTAAATCAATGGTTGTGCAACTGATGTGATTCTGCAATCTGTATATGGGGTAAAAACGGGAGTTCATATCCCACTTGAATCAAGTGTGAAATATAATATATCAAGAACTATGTAATGTTTTGAACAACCTACAATAAAAATTAATTTAAAAAAAGTGGATCCAAAGATCTTTAATTCACGTGATTAAAATTGTTCAATTTAAATTGGATAAACAGATAAAAATAAATGTTTTTAAATTTAAGCTTACAAGTTTTTATAGGTGTTCAAAAATCTAATAAAATATTAATATCTACAAAATGTCTAAAATGCCTTGATTCTAGGACTTTTCCTTCAACAAAAAAATGGTTTACACTCTTCAATACATTTGTCTAATATTTTAATAAATAAGTAAAGTAAATTTGATGTGGAATTTCTCATTCTTGAGTACATTTGTTAGATACCCGATTGATTTACTAAGGTCTGTATCAGATTGTAAAAATCAGTCATGTGTTAAAGAGACAAAAATTTCTGAAAACATAAGTTTACCCATAACATTGTGTTTATTAGGTTTTATTTTTTCTAGAGCAAGCAACCATAAAAATTAAACAACTGATTAAATAAGAACTGTTATTTTAGAGCACTCTACTGCCATTTCTTTAAAAGCTAAACTTGGTTAATCTAGAAATATCAATGTAATTTTGATGCTATTAATGTGCTCATATCTTCCAGGTATACAAGTCTGTAAGTTAGAAACATTTAAAGAGCATTATATCAAGCTGGTATTCTGAAGTTGTATGGTAAAAAAAATGTACTGGGGATTTATTTACCTGTTATCAATAAGATATGTAAAGTTTTATGTTACTTTTTTCATTGGGGAACAATTTAAATGTGTTTTTAAGTTAATCAGAGCCTAATATATGTAAAGGTTAAAATCTTTCAGCCTTTCTTTAATCCATGTTTTAAATGTGATGTCATATGATGTTAGATAATGTTCATGTGACCTCAAACAATTTATGTAAACTTTGTAAAATGATATTTAAAAAACAATGATCAGCTTTAGAACTAAAACACTTAATATTTATAAAGAGGCCTGCCTTACCTGAGATAAGGCTCTGTGTCCCATCTTACTACATGTGAGAATGACTACAAAAGGAGTAGGTCAGATTTTATTTCATTTAAAGTTATGTTCAAAAGTTCTTTTGTTTTTCTGTGAAGATTACTAGGATCTCAAACAGGGCATATAATGTATAACTCAGCCAAAAAATTCAGGGTAGCTATTACAGAAACTAAGTATTTTTACTCTTGTTAAAAAATTTTATTTTTAATTTGCTTATAAGTGATCTAAAGATTCCCTTTTAGTCTTTTACAGAAGTGTTGCTTTAATAACACAACATGGGTTAATTTAAGATAATAAGTCATCACCTACAAGACAGACAGAATAATACATATCCCAATTAATGAAAAGATAAATAATAATTAAGTTATAGATATTAAAGCCCAGTACTCTCAATATAAGGCTGTTAAAATTTATTTGCTGGATGTTTAAGATTAGGATTTAAAATTAAAGTTAAATGAATCGGCCAAGAAAACAAATATTAATATTTTAAGGTATACACTTTATGTTAGCCTCCCAAAATAAGTAAGACTCGAGGTTACAAAGAAGGATTCTCAGACAGGAATGCCTGATAACTATAAAAAGAGACTATTAAGAGGAGCTGCCAGAGGCAGAAAATTTAGTTTAGGGCCTACAGATATTCCTAACCTACAGAGGTAGGCTTGGTGTTTGCTAGTACGATTATCCAGCCCTGAGTAACAGAATTAAAGGTTTCTCTATTAGACACAGAGGTCATACTAGAAAAAGGATTTTGCAAGATCAGATGACATTAAATTAATAAACTGTATCTTATGGGGAGGGACAACTGTAAACCAAAAAATTAAATATTAAGTTGACAGTCCTGATAACTGAGGATATTAAAGAATGGTGAGGGAACTTCTATACGGTGACATGTTCCAGCTGCTGCAACATTTATTCATTACTCATGGTTTTTGTTACTCTCATAGAAGAACCCATTCCCAGATGACTTTACAACCTGTTCTTCCCCAACCAGACTTCAAACCAAGCTGAAATCTAAAAGGCAACTCATGTCCCTCAACTAAATTCTAAAAGGCAACTCATGTCCCTCATGCCATGACCCTTACGTCACCCTCTCTCAGAGCAGAAGAATCCAAAATGCGTGAGGCCTCCCTTCTTACAACAATGGAGCCAAAAATAAATAGACTATCAATATACGTAATTAATTAAGTCAGGTAAAATCAGGGAGACCCATTTTGGGTGAGTTCTAGAAATTTGGAGACTGTTACCTGAGGGATTTAAATTTCCTCAGTGCACTTCCCTTAATCTATCAAAGATTTGAAAGGAACACATAAGAAAAGGGGGGAATGATAGGCCCAACCTGATCTTTTATTAAAATTGGGAGCCATATTGCTACAAAGCCATGATAAGATAATTTTGGCTTTACTATAAATTACTGCAAATTCTGAACCTGCTTGGAATGCCTGCCCATGCCTTGAACTCACCCATGTCTGGCTCTCTGACCAGATAGCAGCACTCTGTGAAACATTAGCGACACATCATAAATATTGGCCTTCCCTGGACAGACAATGACCATCTCTGAGGGTCTAATGGTCCTCACAAATTCTGATGTTGGGGCCAGCAAAAAAAAAAAAAAAAAAAAAAAAAAAATATATATATATATATATATATATATATATATATATATATATATATATATATATATAAACTACCATTAGTGTGATGCTTGTCCGAGTTCTGTTATCTCTAACCCCCCTTTTGTGTAACTTTCTGGGCTTTAAAGCTGGGCTGTAGGTAAGTTGGGGTTGCTGTCTTGTTCCGGCCGTTTTGGGAGGGAGAGTTAGCCTGGCTGGTGAAAATAATAAGCTTAGTTTAATTTGATTTTAATTGGAGTCAGTGGTCTTTTCTTGCATCCTTGTCTAACAGGTAAACACTCCACAAACATGGAGCTCTGCTGGCCTAACGACTTTTTGAGAAACTGCCTCTGAGGTTGGGCACTTGAAATATATGTTGTTTTCAGGAGCTTTAGCTTCCTTTGTTGTGAGACCATCAAAGCTGGCTCTGCATCTATGTGACCTGAAGAAATTGGTTTCTTATTTTCCAATGAAAATGAGCCAAAGTGCTGAATTCTCTCTTTGTAGGTAAACTGTGGCCACTGAAGGCTAAGTGTCTCCCTGTGTGGACTGTGTACCCATTTAGTCATCCTCCACTATTCATGGTGTTTCTTGCTGCTGCACTGGGAGTTTGGTATTTGCTCTACGAAATACAAGAAGTTCAACTGGGACACAGTGCTGAAGGTAGTTCTGTCACGTGTGGTCGGTCAGAGTCTGCAAGAGAATGCACCAACCAGGATTCTATCCCACATAGCTTGCCCACTTGAAGATAGCAACCTGATTCGTAACATTGCCCTGAAACCTCTCCATATAACAAGATGCCTTTACATATAAGGGTCTGCTGGCTGCACCATGTCAGTCACAAGCCATTTGGAAGTCAATGGTAGATCCAAATGGCCCCAACACAAATGTTTTATCCCACACCTGCACACCACAGTTCTGGGCCCAATACTCAGCAGGCTCCAACATACTGGCATTTCAGTTCTACACCATTTTCATGAAACCCAGTCAATCAAACCACTGTCTGGAACACTCCTGATCAGCAACAGGACATCCAAATGTTCTCCTCTGACACCTGGTTATGGGAATTTCAAAAATTTCTTGGTATTTATCTAGCATTTTTCACGGATGAAGTTGGAGGCACTGTAGGTTTCAATTCTTTCAAGAACCATTAAATGGTATGGAAGCTCATTTCAATGAAAGCTCTGGAGAATTCTCACAGTCAAGGCTTCCCAAAGAGTGGCCAAAAGATCACATGAACCCAGGCCCATTGAGGTCTAGAGTGTGAGGTCCATGTTTGTTTTGAATCTCATCTATGGCTGCCAAGTCTTTCATAATAAAATCATGTGATATCCTGGCTGAGATTCCCGATGCTCTGTGGAAAGCCACCCTGGGACTTGATCTCAGTTTCCAACGGCGACTCTAATGCGTGGCCTCCTAAAATCCGAAGAGAACTCATGGCAATATTTCTCTGAGGTCAGTTTCAGAACTCAGTCTGTAAGGGGAATCACGCCAGACTTCAAGCCCAGGTGGACCCAGTCATCTATTTCAACCACCACACAAATGACCACAATTAAAACCAAAACACTCCCACATGGGCCTCATCTTCTTCCATATAGACACTCATCATAACCTCTGGCTGGGGTTTTCCATGAGGGGCAAAGCTCACGACAGTGTCCAAAATAAGCTCCCTTACCCCTCATTTGCCTAAAATCAGGGTGGCCTGGACACCCTTCCTGTGAACCAGTAGTGATCAAATATGCCTGCCATTTGTACTGCCCAGCTTCTCCAATATGAGGCCTACTGACTGTTTGGTATAGATTTTTTATGTGAATTGGAGTCATGAGAAAACCCAAGCAATTACGGGCTAGCCTCTGCAGGGTTTTGAAGAACTCATTTGACCCAATGGATCCCTCTTCTCACTTGATGTAGGTCAGAAACCTTACAGAGGAAGGCGAGGGACTTCAACCACAATGACTGCCCTTTTGGCCATTTTGGTTTTGGAAGCACAAAAGGAATGTTTCTTTAGATCCATCAGGTGCTGAGAATCTAAGCCACAGCCTCACACAGGGCCAAGAGGCTGATTCAGACACATCCCTTTTGGAAGAAATTAAGCAAAGAGCCACAGGTGATGCCCATTCATTTCCATTTGAAAACTGTTTTCTTCAGGCTTCACAAAGGGTTGGCCTGAGGCAAAGACCTTCCTGACATTCAGGGCAACAGAACATTATGTAAGAAAAGGCCCAAAGCAGGGTTTCTCCACTGAGATTTTACTGGTCACACTGTTATCTGAGTTTTCTGAGATGCTCGCCATTCCCTTCAGCTATCCAGTACATGGCCATGTCACAGAGCTTGGAGGTGGTACATATCTTGGACTCAAAACCATGAGCCTGTTGTGGAGAGTGGCCAGAATTCAGGAAGAGTACAGAAACTTAGGAATATTGTAGGTGTTGCCCATCCATAAGGCAAGCCACAGTCCTTTCATAAATTGGGCAGGATGAATGCTGTTAAACTTTCTCCTGGAGAGGACAAATCCATTGATGCATTATCTTTTCTAATGTCTACAACCAGAGATACAGTGGGATACACAGATATAGAAACACTTGCCTTGTCAAACAACTTACTAGAAACAGTCCACTCAATACCAAACAAATAGCCTTTCCTACCTATCACGCCTTTCCTACTGTATCAACATACACTAGTTATTCATCACCCCCTGCCCCGGTTATTTTGCTGCAGTGGGACTGCTGCAGATGGTGGCCCATACAGGGAGCCCTGGGACACTTGGGGGTAAGTGACGAATAAAAGCTGCCCATCCATAGATAGGATGGGAGCAAATCTGCTCATCCCTAGGCAGATAGGGGGAGAGGAAAAACGGTCATTTCAAAAAATGGAGAAGATTGATACAGTATGATTGTGTCTTGTTTTATCTCAGTGTATTGTATTGTCTTTGTGATGAAAATAAGGAAGGGGTGAGAAGTAAATTGATAATGGAAAGAGGCACCCCAGTGGAAACAAGTGCAATTAGGGCATGTGTTGATGGAAGCCCAGGAAGTCTAATCAGAAAGAAAAAGAAAGTTAAGAAGAAGAAGGATTATCAGGAAAAAAGTTTCAGCAAAAGGCTGTTACTGAATACTTTTCGTTTCCGGAGTGTGTGTGAATAGGCGCCTCGGCTGCCACATGCTCAAGCCAGTCACTGTGCAGCAAGGGCTTTTCAAGCAGTGGCAGCCGGCAATTCCCCGCCCCCAGCCTGGGGAGCGGGGCCCCGTGGCAGTTTGAGTCCTGGACACTCCCCAGGGCCATCTGTGGCTGCCCAGGATGCTACAGCCAGCCATAGATGCTACTGGCTCCCTGATGTTTGGTCATTTTCAATGCCAATAACTAAGCTACAATGGTTCTCCCACACCCGGAAGATAATAAATAATAAGCACTATTAAGGCTTTTTTCAAATGTAAAAAACCTTGAGATAATGTACTAAATTTTTCAGAAGGTTGTTTTCTTAGCACCTGGTGGAATACTATAGGATTTTCTTTAGCCAGTGGTAGGAGTTCCTGCCTTCATCCCAGTGCCGGTGAGGACAAGGGTGGAAGAATTTCCAGTGTTGCTGAAAACCGGAGGAGACTTCGGCTGAGAAACGGAGGAGACTTTGGATCAAGCTAGCTGCCTTCAGAACTTTCCTGGGCTGTGATTTAAGCTAGCTGCCTGCAGAATTTACATGGACTGTGATTTAAGCTAGCTGCCTGCAGAACTTACCAGGACTGTGATTTAAGCTAGCTGCCTGCAGAACATACCTGGACTGTGGTTTACCTGAACTGTGAGTTAATCTATTGAGACACTGCTTTACCTGGACTGAGACAACAAACTGTAATCTATAACAAATTTTAACTCGGTGTCTTTGCTAACAGTGTCATTGCTGGTATTATTTCTCCAAGTGCTTCATCAATTGGCTTGTATTGTGACATTTTGTATCCTCCCTTTCTGTTTGTAGCAGGTTATTTATGGTGTTTCTGTAAAAACCACTGTGGTCTTTATTTAAATTAAATAAAAGGGGGAAATGTTAGAGTCTGTAAACATGTCAAAATAACACCTGGCATTTTGCCAGGGGAATGTTAGAGTGTGTAAACAAGTCTGGATGATGCCTGGCAAAATGCCAGAGGGAGTGGTTTGAGATGTAACAAAAGCGAGCCATTAAGTGTGGAGATTCCTGATTGGTTGACTGCAGTATCTAGTTTATGTTAATTAGATAACCTGGGTGGAATGTATAAATACCTCTATTGTCCTACAATAAATGGCTTCCACTCCTGCTATATCAACATACACATGTTATTCATAACCCCCACCCCCCGGTTATTTTGCTCCAACCGGACCGCGGCAGTATCTGCCAAGTCAGAAACCTCTCAAGTATGAACATGTGATACCAGGTAGGATTCTATATGTGCATATAAAAATACATGTGCTGAATAGGCTACAAAAAAAGGGAGAGAGGAATTCACATATTTGTTAACTTTAAAAACACATGGAGAACTATTTTAATTAAAAATTGACTAGATTTATAACTCCTACCCTATATAATGCAAAAGGCAAGTCCAACTATACAACATGACTCCTCTGAACTGCTTGTATTTCTATTTTGTTTGGGTTATTAATCTCCATCATATTAGGATTAGTAGTCAGAGTCTAGTAGGGTATGGGTTAGTGTCCAAAATAAGCTCCCTTGCCCCTCATTTGCCTAAAGTCATGGTGGCCTGGACACCCTGCATGTGAACCAGGAGTGATAAAATAGGACTGCAGTTAATACAGCTCTGCTTCTCCAATTTGAGGCCTACTGAGTGTCAGGTAACAATTCTTTATGTGATTTGGAGTCATGAGAAAACACAACCACTTCTTCAGGGCATTGAAGAATTCATTTGAACCAAAGGATTCCTATTCTCACTTGATGTAGGTCAGAAACCTAACAAAGGAACGCAAGAGACTTCATTCACCATAACAGATCTTTTTGCCATTTTGGTTATGGATGCACACATGGGATCTTTCTTTAGATCCATGAGGTGCTGAGAATCTAAGCCACAACCGCACACAGGGCCAAGAGGCTGATTCAGACACATCCCTTTACAAAGAAATTAAGCAAAGAGCCACAGGTGATGCCCTTTCATTTCCATTTGAAAACTGTTTTCTTCAGGCTTAACAAAGGGGTGGGCTGAGGGAAAGAACTTCCTGACATTCAGGGCAACAGAAATATAGGTAAGAGAATGGCCAAAGCAGGATTTCTCCACTGAGACTTTCCTGGTCACACTGATATCTGAGTTTTCTGTGATTCTCCCATTCCCTTCAGCTATCCAGTACATGGCCATGGCACAGAGCTTGGAGGTGGTATATATCTTGGACACAAAACCATGAGCCTATTCTGGAGAGTGGCCAGAATTCAGGAAGAAAACAGGAACTTAGGAAGATAGTAGGTGTTCCCCATCCATAAGACACACCGCAGTCCATCCATCAGTTGAGCAGGATGAATGCTGGGAAGCTTTCTACTAGACAGGATGCATCCATTGGTGCATTCTGTTTTTTAATGTCCAAAACCACGTACACAGTGGGATACACCGAACTAGAATCACTCACCTTGTCAAACGATTTACTAGAAACAGTCCATTCCAAACCAAACAAACCACCTTTCCTACCTATTTTCAGAACATGAGACAAAACCACAAACTCACACCCACACCCACAAAGGCATCTCCTTCCCACAAGTAAGTCTCTGACTCTCCAGTGTGTCCTCTGTCTGTTGAGCCAAACTATGTTCCCCGAAATGGCCAGTCCTGTCTCAGTTCTGGTTGCCTTGGCCAATTCTGTGAAGTTGTCAGGATCCAGTGGTGAGCCACTACCTGCTTTCTCAGGAAAGATCCTCTTCATATCTGTCCTGGCATTTGGCCATTCTCTCAGCAGTAGATACCAAGAAAGACTGACTCTGTCCTTGGTAAATCCAAACAACTGAGCCCAGTGGGAGTGGGACTGGGACTGGCTCTGGGTGTCTGGCATCTTGGATCCCAATTTCAGAGAGTTCCAATACCAAGGAAGTGAGGTAGGACACTTTCTTCAAGAACTGAATGAGTTCACTCCCTTGGCAACCACTTTGTCCTAACAGTTGGTTCCAAGGGTCCCATGAGATAGAGGTTGCCCCTACTTCTTGTGACACTTTCGCAAGTTAGAATGGTATATCAACCATAGGCACCCGGGAACATCTCTCAACAAAGGCGTGGTTTGGTCCACCTTCTCTACATTTAGAATAGAGAGACTGATTCAGACACGACCCTTCATCCTGACCAGGTGGTTTGCCATGCAAGGTGAATTTGCTCTCTCAACTCCTTCATAGCTGCCTACATCTTCTCCAGGTATCATTTCTGCATGGACCTTTGAGGTTCTCAGCAGGTTTAAGATGACCTACATTCCTGTATTGTAAAAACAACTCTGTCCCTGCTCTTCTGTAAACTTAGATTGAGGGAAGAGTGTATGGTTAGGGTTAATAAAAGGTTCGATTTGGGTTAAGAATCATTCTGCAGGATGAATAATTGTATTGGGAACCTGTAATATTTACAAGAATGTAAAAGTGAAATATTAGAATGAAAACAGAAATCTAGGTAAGATTTGAAGCCCAGAAGGGTATTGGGCCCTTGATTGGGATACTTAGCTTTGAATTATGTTCTGCAGAGATGTCTCAGATAAATCGATGTACAATGGCATAGGACCTTGTACCTTGGATGATGGAATGTCGAAGAGAACTTCTAGTCAAAAAGGGATACTCGGTATTATTTGAAAGATAGTCAGTAGGTTTAGAAAGCAGAGAGAGTGTAGGATTTAAACCAAAAGTTCTTTAGCAATAGGGTTTCGGGTAGAGAGTGAATGAAAATGTGAGCACATGTGAAGAGTCAGTCACAATGATAAACTGTGGAAAATATGTAGGAAAGCAGATATTAATAGAGACATTAGTAAATCAGGCAAATGATAAAGTGATTGATAGGATTAGACATTTTCAACAGGCTTGAGGTAAAATATATAATCTTAGGAAGAAACAAATATGTAGTGACCAATAGGATTCACATTTGAGAGCGTTAGGCAACCTGGACATGGATGTTTTTAGTAATGCATACTCACTTTCCATTAAGGCTTTGGTAAAATCATAAGTGTGAACTTTGCTTTTTGTGTCCAGAAAATTACTGTGATAAAATGTATATGTAGATCAGATGACATAAGTATTTATTCCACCGTTTCTGGGAGCAATATTTTGAAGATATATAAATTAGTACTGGCGTTACAAATGGGTGTACCCTGTGTCTAGGAATATAGAGATAATGCATGAATAGACAAAACTTTGATTAAACAATGTAACAAGTTCTAAATTTAAATAATGGATTGAATTGATATCTGAAAATATACAGGAAATCTTATATTGATATGCAATCATTCAATCCAACCAGGTATCCATCTTATTTTAATATTAGGCTTATGGATTATCATAAAGAGTGTGTGAATTTTATTTCAAAGGTGATTATGGATTTCAGAAATAATGAGTTTGGAAAGAAGTCTCATGAAGAGACCAGACAAGAAACCTGGAGGAATACAAGAGTTTTGAATAAGGAAGTTATTGAAAGCGAAACAAATGCCTATAAATTTGTGAACTTGTTAATGAAATATATATCCTATGATGTGCATAAACTGAAGAAATAATAATGTACCAGTTTTGTTAAAAAATGAACGTCAAAATACACATCATGTCCCATAGGAATCTACAAGCATTGATGTTAAACTGGGACAGTTACTGTAGAAATATTTGGATTTGTATGCACCATTCACTGAAGTTTGTTTTTAGTACTAGGAAACAAATATGTATTTCAGGTGGATGAATATTTTTGAAAATAATCTTGTGAAAAGTTGATTATAAATCCACATACATGTACATGAATGAATTTAGGGAGTATATAATAAGACACATATGTTTCATATTTTCAAAAATCTGGAGAGTGTATATCTATCTATCGATCTATCTATCTATCTATACACACACACACACACACACTCAAACAGACATTAAAATGTAGCAATATATATATATCATGAAATATATATAATCCACAGAGCCAAAAATATTAATTTTACTAAACGTGGATTTATTTATAATGTTGTTCAACTAGGAAGTCACCCATAGTTTGAATTTTCACTTCCAACAGCATTCAGAGGAGTGATCTCTTCTGACAATTTGTATCTGCTAAGTCAGCAACCTCTCAAGAATGTACATGTGATACCAGGTAGGATTCTAAATGTGCATATAAAAATACATCTTCTGAATAGGCTACAGAGAAAGGGAGAGAGGAATTCACATGGTTGTGAACTTTAAAAACACATGGAGAACTGTTTCAATTAAAAATTGACTAAATTTATAACTCCTACCCTATATAATGCAAAAGGCAAGTACAACTATACAACATGAATCCTCAAAACTTCTTGTATTTCTATTCTGTTCGGGTTATTATTCTCCATCATGTTAGGATTACTAGTCAGAGTCTAGTAGGGTATGGGTTAGTGTCCAAAATAAGCTCCCTTGCCGCTCATTTGCCTAAAGTCATGGTGGC
This sequence comes from Callospermophilus lateralis, assembly GCF_048772815.1. Classification (NCBI taxonomy): domain Eukaryota; kingdom Metazoa; phylum Chordata; class Mammalia; order Rodentia; family Sciuridae; genus Callospermophilus; species Callospermophilus lateralis. The sequence continues at coordinate 17,963 of NW_027513485.1, forward strand.
CTGGACACCCTGCATGTGAACCAGGAGTGATAAAATAAGACCGCAGTTAATACTGATCTGCTACTCCAATTTGAGGCCTACTGACTGTCAGGTATAGATTCTTTATGTGAATTGGAGTCATAAGAAAACCCAAGCACTTCTTCAGGGCTTTCAAAAATTTATTTGAACCAAAGGATCCCTATTCTCACTTGATGTAGTTCAGGAACCTAACAAAGAAAGGCAAGAGACTTCATCCATCATAACTGATCTTTTTGAAATTTTGGTTTTGGATGCACACATCGGATCTTTCTTTAGATCCATCAGGGGCTGAGAATCTAAGCCACAACCGCACACAGGGCCAAAGGGTGATTCAGACACATCCCTTTGCAAAGAAATTAAGCAAAGAGCCACAGGTGATGCCCATTCATTTTCATTTGAAAACTCTTTTTTTCAGGCTTCACATGAGGGTGGCCTGAGGCAAAGAACTTCCTGACATTCAGGGAAACAGATACATAGTAAGAGAATGGCCCATAGCAGGGTTTCTCCACTGAGACTTTCCTGGTCACACTGATATCTGAGTTTTCTGAGATTCTCCCATTCCCTTCAGCTGTCCAGTACATGGCCATTTAACAGAGCTTGAGGTGGTACATATCTTAAACACAAAACTATGTGCCTATTCGGGAGAGTGGCCAGAATGCAGGAAGAAAACAGGAACTTAGGCAGATAGTAGGTGTTGCCCATCCATGAGGCAAGCCGCAGTCCATTCATCAATTGGGCAGGATGAATGCTGCGAAGCTTTCTACTAGACAGAACACATCAACTGATGCATTCTCTTTTCTAATGTCGACAATCACGGACACAGTGGGATACACAGACATAGAAAGACTCGCCTTGTCAAACGACTTACTAGAAACAGTTCACTACAATCCAATCAAACCGCCTTTCTTTCGTATTCTCAGAACATGAGACAAAACCACAAACCCACACCCACACCCGCAAAGGCACCTCCTTCCCCCAAGTAGGTCTGTCATATCCGGAGTGTCCTCTGACTGGTGGGCCATACTATGTTCTCCCAAAATGGCCTGTCCTGTCTCAGATCTGCTATACTTTGCCAACTCTGTGAAGTAGTCAGGAGCCAGCGGTGATCCACTACCTGCTTTATCAGGATAGGACCCTCTTCAGAGGTTTCCTGGCATTTGGCCATCCTCAAATCAGTAGGTACCAAGAAATATTGACTCTGTCCTTCGTAAATCCAAACAAGTTAGACCACTGGGACTTGGACGGGTTATGGCTCTGGGTGCCTGGCTTCCTGGATCCCAAGTTCAGAGACTTCCATCACCAAGGAAGTGAGGTGAAGTCACTTCCTTGAGGAACTGAATGAGGTCACTGCCTTGGAAACCACGTTGTCCTAACATTTGCCTCCAAGGTTCCCATGAGATGGAGGATGCCCCTACATCCTGTGACACTTTCACAAGTTCGAATCGTATATCAAACATAGGGACCAGGGAACAGCTCTCCACACAGGCATGGTTTGGTCTATCTTCTCTGTATTAAGAAGAATGAGGCTGATTCAGACACATTCCTTAATTCTACCAGGTTGTTTGCCATTGAGATGACTTTTGCTCTCTCAGGTCCTTCATCGCTGCCTACATCTTCTCCAGGGATCATTTCTGCATGTACCTTTGAGGTTCTCAGCAGGTGGAAGATCCCATGCATTCCTGTATTGTAAGACCAACACTGTCACTGCTCTTCTGTAAAGTTAGATTGAGGGAACAGTGTATGGTTACGGTTAATAACATTTTCATTTTCGGTTAGGAACCATTCTGCTGGATGAATAATGTTATTGGAACCTGTGATATTTATTAGAATACAGACGTGAAATATATGTACATAAACAGAAATCTAAGTAAGATTTGAAGCCCAGAAATCATTGGGCCCTTGATTGGGATACCTATCGTTGAATTACATTCTGCAAAAATGTCTCAGAGAAATCGATATACAATGGCATAAGACCTTGTAACTGGATGATTGAATGTAGAAGAGAACCTCCAGTCAAAAAGTGATAGTCGGTAGGATTAGGAAGATAGTAGGTAGGTTTTAAGAAGAAGAGTGAATATAGGATTTGGACCAAAAGTTCTTTAGCAATAGGATTTCGATTAGAGTGTGAATGTAAGTTTCAGAACATGTGAAGATTTAGTCACAATGATGAACTGTGGAAAAGCAGATACCAATAGAGACATTACAAAAACAGGCAAAGTATAAAGTGAGTGAGAGGATTAGACATTTTCAACAGGGTTGAGTTTGAATATATAATCTTTGGAAGAAACTAATTTGTAGTTACCAATAGGATTTTCATTTGAGAGCATTAGGCAACCTGGACATGGATGTTTTTAGTAATCCATGTTCACTTTTCATTTAGCTTTGATACAATCATAAGTGTGACCTTTGCTTTTTGTGTCCAGAATATTTCAGTGATAAAATGCATATGTAGATCAGGTGACATGGGTATTTCTTCCAACATTTCTGGGAGCAATATTTTGAAGACGTATAAATTAGTGTTGGGGGTACAAAGAGGTGTACCCTGTGTCTATGAATATAGAGATAATGCATGAAAATACCACATTGTGAATAAATAATATAACTGGTTCCACTTTAAATAATGGATTGAATTGATATCTGAAACTAAGTAAGAAATCTTATATTGATATACAATCATTCATTCCAACCAGTTGTACATCTAATGGTAATATTAGGGTTATGGTTTATTATGAGGGGTGTGTGAGTTTTGCTTCAAATGTGATAATGGAAATCGAAAATAATGTGTTTGGAAAGAAGTTTCAAGAAAAGACCAGTCAGAAACGGAGGAATACATGTTTTCTGAAGGAGGAAGTGATTGAAAGTGAAATAAATGCCTATAAATTTGTGAACGTGTGGATGAAATATATATCCTATAATGTGCATAAACTCAAGAAATAGAAATGTACCAGTGTTGAATAAAAATAAACTTCAAAGTACATATCATGTCCCATAGGAATCTACTTGCATTGATGTTAAACTGGGTCAGTTACTGTAGAAATATTAGGATTTTTTTTTTTTTTGGTGTTATACTACAATTTATTTTAGCACTAGAATGCCACAGAATGTAGAGGAAAGAGCAATGGATTTTTAGTTATAGCACTAATAATCCAACATTTAATGACTTTTTTGGGGAGTCTAGAAATTACATAAGGCTATGTAACATATATTTTATTATTTAACATTCATAAATGCTTGGGATTTTAGTAATATTTCTAGTTTTTTATTTTTTATTTTTTAAGTTGTTGATGGATCTTCATTTTCTTTATTTGTATGTGGTGCTGAGAATAGAACCCAGTTCCTCACACATACTAGGCAAACATGTTAACACTGAATCACAAACCCAGCCGCTCCACTTTTGTCTTAACATCAAACACGCCTCTCCCTCTTCTTTACTCACTTTCTTCCTCATTTTTCCCCTTCTCTCTCTTCCTTTTTCATTTTTCCTCCATATCTATTTTTCTCTAATGGCATTACAAACAGTTGTATGCTATGAAATTTAAATTTGAGACTGTTTTTTATAGTCACTATTTTTTTTAAAAAAATTAATAATTATAATCACCTGATAGATATATTACAATACATTTATTATACATATGTGTCTATATTCATGCATATGCATTACATATATTATGTATATATATATATATATACATATATATTTAAAAGTACTTTGATTAGCCTGTTAGAAATAATATACACCAAGACTTTCTTAATTCTGAAGTCTTCCAGAATTAACATCTTACAATGAAAATCAAATAAACATATTTAATAAAAAAGGTATCATTCTTTATTATCAATATTGATAATTTAATGTTTTTTATCACGTTACGCTGTAATATGGCATATTATATCTTATGAATTAGAGAAATTTTTTGAACAACCTATTATTTAAGGACCATATGCACTGACATTTTAAATGGCTTTCTTATGATTTCAATTTCTATCAATTATGTATTAATTGCCAAATACTTATTTTAGTACTTTTCATATTCATAATTGATATAAAGTGAATTGTTTAATTTTTCTGGTAATTAGTTACTTATTACAGTAGTGACATTTTTAATAGTTCTAAATTTTTATAAGTAAATGGTACAAAGATATTTTCATGCAAAATTAAGAATAATTGCATGCTCTAAATGTTTGATTGTTGATACATATAATACAGAGCTTTTGATGAGTCTCTTCCCAGTAAAACATAAAATGCAAAGATATCGTTGGGTATGTATGTCCAAATAAAGATAATGAAAAATACACATTATCAGCTAGAAACTATTAAATAAATGATGAAAAGAACAATCCAACACATTGTACCAACTTATCAGATGAGGCAGTATTCTGAAACAATAGCCTAAGACTAGACCTGGTCCATGACAAAATATTTACCAAAAATTGAAATATGAAAAATATAGGAAATGCTATGAATTTTTCATGAAGGTAGGTGGATTATCCTTTAATCTCAATTAAGTGTATTTTCAAAAGCCAGTTTTCTGGTAAAATAAATTTGTGATAGATACAACTACACAAAACAAAGTTTCTGCTTAGCAAAATGAATGCATCTCAACACTTTTTTAGCTGATTTCTTGCCACTCAATTTTAAACCTTTATTTATTTATTTATTTTTATTGATTGTTCAAAACATTACAAAACTCATGATATAATATCTTTCATACATTTGACTCAATTGGGTTATGAACTCCCATTTTTCCCCAAATACGAATTGTAGAAGCACATTGGTTACACATTCACATTTGTACATAATGGCATAATAGTGATGTTGTATTCTGCTACCTTTTCTATCCCCTACTATCCCCCCTCCCCTCCCCTCCCATCTTTCCTCTCTACCTCATCTGCTGTTGTTCAATTCTCTCCATTGTTTTCCCCCCATTTCCCCTCACAAGCTCTTATATGTAATTTTGTGTAACATTGAGGGTCTCCTACCATTTCCATATGCTTTCCCTTCTCTCCCCCTTTCTATCCCCCCACTCGTCTTTGTTTAATGTTAATCTTTTTCTCATGCTCTTCCTCCCTGTTCTGTTCTTAGGTGCTCTCTTTATATCAAAGAAGACATTTGGCATTTTTTTAAGGATTGGTTAGCTTAGCTTAGCATAATCTGCTCTAATGCCATCCATTTCCTTGCAAAGTCTATGATTTTGCCATTTTTTAGTGCTGAGTAATACTCCATTGTGTATAGATGCCACAGTTTTTTAACCATTCATCTATTGAAGGACATCTAGGTTGGCTCCACAGTCTAGCTATTGTGAATTGTGGCGCTATGATCATTGATGTGGCAGTATCCCTATAGTACGCTCTGTTAAGACCCTCTAGTCCGAGAAGGGTGATAGCTGGGTCAAATGGTGCATTCATTCCCAGCTTTCCAAGAAATCTCCATACTGCTTTACAAATTGGCCTTATCAATTTTCAGTACCACCAGTAGTGTACAAGTGTACCCTTTTCTCCACATCCTCGCCAACACTTATTGTTGTTTGACTTCATAATGGCTGCTAATCTTACTGGAGTAAGATGGTATCTTAGGGTGGTTTTGATTTGCATTTCTCTGACTGATACAGATGGTGAGCATTTTTTTATGTACTTGTTGATTGATTGTATGTCCTCCTCTCTGAAGTGTCTGTTCAGGTCCTTGGCCCATTTGTTGATTGGGTTATTTGTTATCTTATTGTTTAATTTTTTGAGTTCTTTGTATATTCTGGATATTAGAGGTCTATCTGAAGTGTGAGGGGTATAAAATTGTTCCCAGGATGTAGACTCTCTATTTACCTCTCTTATTGTTTCTCTTGCAGAGAAAAAACTTTTTAGTTTAAGTAAGTCCCATTTGTTTATTGTTGTTATTAACTCTTGGGCTATGGGTGTCCTATTAATGAATTTGGAGCCCGACCCCACAGTATGTAGATCATAGCCATCTTTTTCTTCTATCACATGCAGTGTCTCTGATTTCATCACTAGCTCCTTGATCCATTTTGAGTTAACTTTTGTGCATGGCGAGAGAAAGGGATTCAGTTTCATTTTGGTGCATATGGATTTCCAATTTTCCCAGCACCATTTGTTGAAGATGCTATCCATCTCCCAATATGCTTTTAGCCTCTTTATCATATATAAGAATGTTGTAATTTTGTGGATTGATTTCTGGGTCCTCTATTCTCTACCACTGATCCACCTGCCTGTTTTGGTACCAGTACCACGCTGCTTTTATAACTATTGCTTTGTAGTACAGTTTGAACTCTGGTATCGCTATACCTCCAGATTCAAATTCCTGCTTAGAATTGCTTTTCCTATTCTGGGTCTTTTGTTTTTCCATATGAATTTCATGATTGCTTTATCATTTCTACAAGAAATGCCGTTGGGATTTTGATTGGCATCCATTTTAACCTGTAGAGAACTTTGGGTAATATCACCATTTTGATGATGTTAGTTCTGCCTATCCATGAACAGGGTACATTTTTCCATCTTCTAAGATCTTCTTCTATCTCTCTCTTTAGGATTCTGTAGTTTTCATTATATAAATCTTTCACCTCTTTTGTTAGGTTGATTTCCAAGTATCTTATTTTCTTTGAGGATATTGTGAATGGAGTGGTTTTTCCTCCTTTCCATATCAGAAGTTTTGCTCCTGATATACATAAATGCCTTTGATTTATGCGTGTTGATTTTATATCCTGCCACTTTGCTTAATTCATTTATTATCTCTAGCAGTTTCTTTGTAGACCCTTTTGGGTCTGTTATATATATTATCATGTCATCCACAAATAGTGATAATTTAAGTTCTTGTTTTCCTATTTTTATGCCTTTAATTTCTATTGTCTAATTGCTCTGGCTAGAATTTCAAGAACTAAATTGAATAGAAGTGGTGATAGAGGGCATCCCTGTCTTGTTCCAGATTTTAGAGGCAATCCCTTCAGTTTTTCTCCATTTAGGATGATGCTAGCCTGAGGTTTAGCATATATAGCTTTTACAATGTTGAGGTAAGTTCCTGTTATCCCTAGTTTTTCTAGTGTTTTGAACATAAAGGGATGCTGTACTTTGTCAAATGTTTTTTTCTGCATCTATCGAGATGATCATATGGTTCTTGTCTTTAAGTCTATTGATGTGGTGAATAGTATTTATTGATTTCCGTATATTGAACCAGCCTTGCATCCCAGGGGTGAATCCTACTTGATCATGGTGCACAATTTTTTTTGATATGCTTTTGTATTCGATTCATCAGGATTTTATTGAGAATTTTTGTATCCAAGTTCATTAGAGATATTGGTCTGTAGTTTTGTTTCTTTGAAGTGTCTTAGTCTGATTTCAAGATCAGGGTGATTTTGGCCTCATAGAACGAATTTGAAAGAGCTCCTTCTTTTTCTATTTCTTGAAAGAGCTTGAAAAGAATCAGTATTAATTCTTCTTTGAAGGTTTTGTAGAACTCCGCTGTTTACCCATCCGGTCCAGGGCTTTTTTTCGTTGGTTATCTTTTGATGGCTTCTTCTATTTCTTCCTTTGTCATTGGTCTGTTTAAATTGTGTGTGTCTTCCTGACTCAATCTGGGCAGATCGTATGACTTAAGAAATTTATTGATATCTTCACTATCTTCTATTTTATTGGAATATAGGGTTTCAAAATACTTTCTAATTATCTTCTATATTTCTGTAGTGTCTGTTGTGGTATTGCATTTTTCACCCCCTATGTTAATAATTTGAGTTCTCTCTCTTCTTCTCTTCGTTATCATGGCTAAGGGCCTGTCAATCTTATTTATTTTTTCAAAGAAACAACTTTTAGTTTATCAATTTTTTCAATGATTTTTTGTTTCAATTTCGTTGATTTCTGCTCTTATTTTAATGTCGTCTACTACATTTGCTGTTGTTTTGCTCTTCCTTTTCTAGGTTTTTGAGGTGTAGTGTGAGTTCATTTATTTGTTGTTGTTTTTTTCTTTTTTTGAGGAAAGAACTCCAAGAAATGAATTTTCCTCTTAAAACTGCTTTCATTGTGTCCCATAGATTACAGTAGGTTGTGTCTGTATGGTCATTTGTCTCTAAGAATTTTTTTGTCTCCTCCTTAATGTCTTCTGTAACCCATTGATCATTCAGTAGAATATTGTTCATTTTCCATGTGATGTAGGATTTTTCCTTCCTTCTTTTATCATTGATTTCCAGTTTCATTTCATTATGATCTGATATGGTGCATGGTATTATCTCCACGCCTTTATATTTACTAAGAGTTGCCCTATGACCTAATATATGGTCTATCTTTGAGTAGGATCCATCTGCTGCTGATAAGAAGGTGTATCCACTTGATGATGGTTGATATATTCTATATATGTCGGTTAAGTCTAGGTTATTGATTGTGCTGTTGAGTTCTATAGTTTCTTTATTCAGTTTTTGTCTAGAGGATGTGTCTAATGGTGAGAGCGGTCTGTTGACGTCACCTATAATTATTATGTTGTAGTCTATTTGACTCTTGAACTTGAGAAGAGTTTGTTTTATGAGTGTGGCAGCTCATTTGTTTGCTGCATACACATTGGTAATTGTTATGTTATGTTGGTGGATGGTTCCTTTTAACGTTATATAGTGTCCTTCTTTATCCCTTTTGATTAACGTAGGTTTGAAGTTGATTGTATTTGATATGAGTTTGGCCAATCCTGCTTGCTTCCGTGTGCCCTGTGAGTGGTATGATTTTTCCCAACCTTTTACTTTCAGCCTGTGTATGTCTTTACCTATCATATGAGTCTTCTGAAAGCAGCATATTGTTGGATTTGTTTTTTTGATCCAGGTTACTACCCTATGTCTCTTGAATGGTGAGTTTAGGCCATTAACATTTAAGGTTACAATTGAAATATGATTTGTACATCCATTCATGTTAATTTATTTATTTATTTTAGTTTGGCTAGTTTTTACTTTTTGGTTATTTTCCTCCCCCTTTACTGAGATACCTCCCACTGTTAGTTTGGGGCACTATTTTTCAATTCTTCTTCTTGTAGTATTTTGCCCAAAATCCTTTGCAGTGCTGGTGTTATGGGTGTGAATTCTTTTAGTTTTTATTCATTGTGAAAGACTTTAATTTTATTGTCAAATCTGAAGCTTAATTTTGCTGGATACAGTATTCTTTGTTGGAATTCATTATTTTTCAGTGTTTGAAATACATTGTTCCAGGATCTTCTCACTTTCAAAGTTTGTGATGAAAAATCAGTCGTTAATCTAATTGGTTTACCCCTGAATGTAATCCGCCTCCTTTCTCTCGTAGCTTTTAATATTCTCTCCTTGTTCTGTATTTTGGCTATCTTCATAATTATATGTCTTGGAGTTGGTCTATTATGGTTTTGAATGTTTGGGGTCCTGTAGTCTTCAAGGATTTGGCAATCCATTCCATCTTTCATCTCTGGGAAGTTTTCTAGAATTATTTCATTTAATATGTTGTCCATTCTTTCGGTTTGAATCTCTATGGCTTCTTCTATTCCGATGACTGTGAAATTTGTTTTTTTTATGACATCCCATATCTTTTGAATAGACTGCTCTTGGGACTTAAGCATCTTTTCTGTGTTGACTATATTCTTTTCAAGTTGATAAACGTTGTCGTCATTATCTGATGTTCTGACTTCTATTTGATCTAGTCTATTTGTAATATTCTCGTTTGAGTTTTAATTAATAGTTTCCTGCATTTCTAGTATTACTGTTTGATTTTTTTTAAGATCTCTATCTCCTGGTAAAGCTTGTTCTTTGCCATTTGAATTTGTTTAATTCATTTTCAAAATATACTTTTATTGCTAGGACTTGCTGATTCATGTATTCTCTAATATCCCTTTCCATCTGAGTTAGGTAAGCCTTGAGTTTTTTTCCCTATCCCTGTTTCTGATGATTCTAGGTCCTCCTGTAGAATTAAGTTGTCCTGCATTGTTTGTACACATTTTTTTCCTTTGTTTTTTCATGATGTTCACGTTGTTTTCCATCTCTATTTGATTGCTGTTTTTCTGCTCTATTCTATAGATTTGTTTTGGTTTAATATATCTGTTGTCTCTCCTTTGTGTTGGTAGACTATGCCTGCTAAAGTGAATTCTGCTTGGAAGGAATTGCGATGGCCGAGCTCCAGTGATGTCACCTGTCTGCTATGGCGGGCCCCAGGCTCCTTGCCAGGGTGTTCAAATGGGAGTGGGCTGGGACTGATCTGTCTCTGTTTGTTTTCAACTCCCGGTCGCCGGCGGGCGGGCGGTCTCCAGCTGTCCAGTCACACAGTCAGCGGGTGGGCTGTCACTGGTGGGCGGGAGATCTCTAGCCACCCAGTTGCACGTGCAGCCAGCGGGCGATTGGTCGCTGGTAGGCAGGCGGGCACCAGCCACCCAGTCGCACCAGCAGCGGGCTGTTTGTGACCAGTGGGCGGGCGTTCTCCAGCCGCCCAGTCACGCGGGCCTGGCCTCTAGTCCCCTGTTATCTCCTGCTAGTCCTGGTTTCTCGTGCTAGACCAGATTTCCCCTGAGTGATGCCTCTCGGCAGCTCATACTGTCCTCTGGGCCTGCCGTTTCTTGGGTGTGGATGGTGTCTATGGGGAACCCTGGCACTCTATTGTTTTGATTTTTTCCTCTTGCCCCTCTCCCAGCTCTGGCTAGACAGGTTTCGTTTTCGCCGCTGATGGGAGGGGAAGTTGAAGGTCAGGTGCCTGTAGTTTTCCCGACGTCTTTATGCAGGCTCTCTCTGATAATCTCTCCAATGGAAAGCCTAAGAGAGATTTTATGTGAATTCCCTGCTGTATGGGAGATGAGCTGAGTAACACAAACCTGTTTTATTGTTGCAATCTGTTGGAGAGTGGCGGTGGTTACTTCTGCTCTCCAAGATGGTGACCGTTGGTTTCCTTGGTGGAGTTTTTATTGTGGGGGGATAGAACTGTAGCACTTCCTTCCCCGTTTGAAATCCCAAACTCAGCCCGGGGCTCAGTTGGAGGTCAGCCAGCAGGATTTCACAGAATCTGCAGCAACGTTTCTCCCTGCCGGCTGGTCGCTTCTAGGTGGTGCCCTGCTGTCTCTAGCCACGGGGCAGGCCACACAGATTTGTCAGCCCGGATCTCCGGTCGCACATTTGGCTCGTGTTTGAGACTCAATTACCGGACCTCATTGGTGGAAATCATTCTTCTAGGTTTCGGTGCACACCCATTTTTCTGTAAGATCCTAACAAGATAATTTTTTCTCGTTCTAACTCGTTATTCACCTGTGAAGTGGCGCAGTTCACAGGGTGTGAGTGGCAGATTCAGAGACATCCCTTCATCCTGACCAGGTTGTTTGCCATGGAAGATGACTTTTGCTCTCTCAGGTCCTTCATAGCTGCCTACATCTTCTCCATGGCTTATTTCTCCATGGACCTTTGAGGTTCTCAGCAGGTGAAAGATCCCCTACATTCCTGTATTATAAGACCAACTCTGTCCGTGCTCTTCTTTAAAGTTAGATTGAGGGAACACTGTAGGGTTAGGGTTAATAACATGTTTTATTTGGGTTAGGAATCATTCTGTTTATGAATAATTCTATTGAGAAGCTGCGATATGTATAAGAATATATAGTTGAAATATATGTAGGAAAACAGAAATCTAAGTAAGATTTGAATCCCAGAATGGCATTGGGCCCTTAATTGGGATACTTAGCGTTGAATTACGTTCTGCACAGATGTCTCAGGTAAATTGATATACAATGTCATAGGACCCTGTACCTTGGAAGATTGAATGTAGATGAGAACATCCATTTAAAAAGGTATAGTTGTTATTGAATGGTTAATTAAATAGGTACTTGTCACTTCCTGTTTTTCTCTATGCTTAACAAAACACTGTTGAAATCTTGAGAACTGTTTGCTAATCTTGTTCCCAGAATGTGCTGTCCCCAGTTTTCAAACTGCAGAATTTACTCTCTCACCTGGTTGCATGCAAACTGCCCACTCCCACTGACCCATCAATAAACTTCCCTCCTTGCCCTCGGCAAGGAAAGTATATAAGCTCTGCTCAAGCTCTTCTCAGGGCTCTCTGCTGTATTCAAGTGAGCTCTGAGCCCCAGCATGCTGGAACTCCAATAAACCCTTTGCTGTTTCATGAGTCAGTTTCTTGGTGGTCTCTTCCTCCAATGCACGCCCGACCTTTACACATGAAGTTTCCACTGATATCTGGCAGCGGCGGATGAGAGACCCCAACGGGCTACTCTTGGGGTAAGTAAGTCTCCTATTCCTGGTTTCAGGTTTCAGGTTAGGACTTGGAAAAATGGCTATTGATGAAGAGTGTGAGCTCTCTCCGACAGTGGCTGACAGACGTGTCACAGAGCCACAGGCCACGTTCCTGGAGGACGCCCCAGAGGACTTGGGAAATTTAGTTATAATAGATTCCTCGACTCAGTGATATTTTGTTTTGGATTCGGTATTGCCAGCCCATTGGTTATTGCCGGCTACTCAGTCCTGATCTCAGTGTTGGACGTCCATTGCCTGTCTTTATTGTCTTGTCTTGTCTGTTTCATGTGTCGTTGCTTTCACTGTTTGTGGATCTTTCATTATGGGACAGAGCACTTCAATGCTAGATCTCAGTTTAAAGGGCGACTCTTATGCGTGGTCTCATAAAATCCCAACACAATTAATGGCAATACTTCTCTGAGCTCAGTTCCAGAACTCAGTCTCTAAGGGGAATCACACCAGAGTTCAAGCCCAGGTGGACCCAGTCATCTCTTCCAAATGCCACACAAATGACCACAATTAAAACCAAAACACTCCCCAATGGCCCTCATCTTCTTCCATATAGACACTCATCATAACCTCTGGCTGGACGTTTCCATGAGGGGCATAGCCCAAGACAGTGTCCAAAACATGCTCCCTTGCCGCTAATTTGCCTAAAGTCAGGGTGGCCTGGAAACCCTTCCAGTGAACCAGGATTGATCAAATACACCTGCCATTAATACTGATCTTCTTCTGCAATTTGAGGCCTACTGACTGTCAGGTGTAGATTCTTTATGTGAATTTCAGTCATAAGAAAACCCAACCACATCTGCAGTGCTTTGAAAAACTCATTTGACCCAAAGGATCCCAATTCTCACTTGATGGACGTCAAGAACCTAACAGAGGATGGAGAGAAACTTCACCCACAATGACTGCTCTTTTGGCCATTTTTGTTTTGGATGCACACATGGGATCTTTCTTTAGATCTATCAGTTGCAGAGAATCTAAGACACAGCCTCACACAGGGCATAGAGTTGGATTCAGACACATCCATTTCCAAAGCAAGTAAGCAAAGAGCCACAGGTTATGCCCATTCATTTACATCTGAAAACTGTTTTCTTCAGGCTTCACAAAGGGGTGGTCCGAAACAAAGTACTTCTTGACATTCAAGGCAACAGAACATTATGTAAGCAAAAGGCTCAAAGAAGGGTTTCTCCACTGAGAGTTTACTGGTCACACTGATATCTGCGTTTTCTGAGATGCTCGCCATTCCCTTCATCTATCCAGTACATGGCCATGTCACAGAGCTTGGAGGTGGTACATATCTTGGACACAAAACCATGAGCCTATTCTGGAGATTGGCGAGAATTCAGAAAGAAAATTGAAAATTACTAAGATCGTTGGTGTTGCCCATCCTTAAGGAAAGCTGCAATCCATTCATTAATTGGGCAGGATGAATGCTGGGAAGCTTTCTACAAGACAGGACAAATCCATTGATGCATTCTCTTTTCTAATTTCTACAACCACGGACATAGTGGGATACACAGACATAGAAACACTCGCCTTGTCAAACGTCTTACTAGAAACAGTTCAACCCCAAAAAACAAACCACCTTTCCTACCTATTTTCAGAACATGAGACAAAATCATAAACCCAAAACCACACCCATATTGGCACCTCCTTCCCCCAAGTAGGTCTGTGACTCTAGGGAGTGTCCTCTGACTGGTGGGCCATACAATTTTCCCCTGAAAAGTCCTGTCCTGTCTCAGGTCTGTTCTCCTTGACCAACTCTGTTAAGTTGTCAGAAGCTAGTGTTTAGCCACTACCTGCTTTCTCAGGAAAGGCCCTTCTTCAGAGCTCTCCTTGCTTTTGCCATCCTAACATCAGTAGGTACAAAGAAAGACTGACTCTGTCCTTGGTAAATACAAACAAGTGAGCCCATTGGGACTGGGACTGGGACTGGCTCTATGTGCCTGGTTTCCAGTATCCCAAGTTCAGAGAGATCCATCACCAAGAAAGTGAGGTGAGGTCACTCCCTTCAGGAACTGAATAAATTCACTGCCTTGTAAACCATTTTGTCCTAATAGTTGCTTCCAAGTGTCCCATTAGATGGAGGCTTCCCCTACTTCCTTTGAAACTTTCACAAGTTAGAATGGTATGTCAACCTTAGGAACCCGGGAATAGCTATCCACACAGGCCTGGTTTGGTCAATCTCCTCTACATTAAGAAGAGAGAGGCTGATTCAGACACATCCCTTCATCCTGACCAGGGTGATTGCCATGGAAGATGACTTTTGCTCTCGCAGATCCTTCATAGCTGACTATATCTTCTCCAGGATTCATTTCTGCATGGACTTTGGAGGTTCTCAGCAGGTGGAAGATCCCCTACATTCCTGTATTGTAAGACCAACTCTGTCCCTGCTTTTCTTTAAATATAGGTTGATAGAACAGTGTATTCTTAGGGCTAATAAAATGTTTGATTTGAGTTAGGAATAATCCTGCGGGATGAATAATGGTATTGGGAACCTGAGATATTTATAAAAATATAGAGGTTAAATATATGAATTAAAACCGAAATCTAGGTAATTTTGAAGCTCAGAAGGGCATTGGGCCCTTGATTGGGATACTTAACTTTGATTTACATTGTGTACAGATGTCTCAGATAAATAGATATACAATGGCATCGGACCTTGTAGCTTGGATGATTGAATGTTGAAGAGAACATCCAGTCAAAAACGGATAGTAGGTAGAATTAGGTACAGAGTTGGTTTAGGAAGAAGAGTGAGTATAGGATTTGGAACAAAAGTTCTGGAGCATTAGGGTTGTGGTTAGAGAGTGAAAGTGAACATAAGTTCATGTGAAGGGTCAGT
The DNA here is from genome assembly GCF_048772815.1 of Callospermophilus lateralis. Classification (NCBI taxonomy): domain Eukaryota; kingdom Metazoa; phylum Chordata; class Mammalia; order Rodentia; family Sciuridae; genus Callospermophilus; species Callospermophilus lateralis. The sequence continues at coordinate 33,044 of NW_027513485.1, forward strand.
CACAATGGTGAACTGGTGAAAATATGCAGGAAACCACATATCTTTAGAGACATTATGAAATCAGGCAAAGTATAAAGTGAGTGATATGATTATGCATTTTCAACAGGGTTGAGTTTCAATATATAATCTTAGGAAGAAACAAATTTCCCCTTCCTCTCCTGTTTTCTCTTTTCTTTCCACTATACAAAGTCTAATCTGGGACAGAAAAGATCCGTCCTTTATAGGGCATATCAGGACATATACAGGATTGCCTGGAGCCCATAGTTTGGGTAATGATTTAGCAGATAAAACTACGCATGACATACATATTTTCTCTACAGTAGAAGAAGCTACAAATTTTCATAAAAAATTCCATGTCAATGCTAATACTATACATAAGCGCTTTAAAATAACTAAGGAACAAGCTAGACAAATAATAAAACAATGTCAAAATTGTGTGACCATTTTACCACAAGTTAATCTTGGAGTCAATCCTAGAGGATTGATACCTAACCATATTTGGCAGATGGACGTCACAAACTTGCCAGAATTTGGAAAATTAAAATATTTGCATGTTACAGTTGATACTTCTTCTGAATTTTTGATGGACTCCCTTCATGCCGGAGAAAAAAAACTAAAGATGTTATAGCTCATTGCTTACAAAATTTTGCCACTGTGGGCATTCCAAAACAGTTAAAAACAGATGTTGCCCCTGGTTATACTTTTACCTCTTTTAAAGAATTTTGCTCATCATTTTGCATTACTCATATAACAGGAATCCCATACAATCCGCAGGGACAAGGCATAGTTAAATGAGCTCATCAAACTATTAAAACGTACTAATTAAACAAAAAAAAAAGGAATTGGGAAGGGGTATATATTCCCCAAAGATAAACTTAAAATAACCCTTTTTACTCTAAACTTTGGAAATTTGGATTCATCAGGGCTTATTCCTGTGGAAAGGCATATGTGTCCAAAAAATGTACATAAGCCCAAGGTACTTTGGAAGGATATTCTAACAGGACAATGGAAATGTCCTGACCCAGTAATTGTCTGGAGTTGGAGGTCTGTTTGTGTGTTTCCACAGGGAGAACAGCAGCCGATTTGGATTCCAGAGAGACTAACTAAAGCGATTTCTACAGATTAAAAGAATATGATTTGGCTCAAATCCATAACAGCTGATATCCAGAACTCCAGTTTGGCTATTCTTACATCTGTGACAAATCCAGGATGCTTTTTTCAATATCTATTTTATTATTACCCTTTCCCATGTCATGAAGTTCTATTTTGGTTTTTGAGCTCATACAAACCTAGGTTAATGTTTTGCTGATCAGTTCTATTTTTGGACTATAGAGTTTTTAGACATTGCAATGGAGATTTCACCTGTAAAATGTTATAAGGCCTTTACTCTTATGTTATGTGTTGTATGTATTATATTACGTGTGCACACTTGTGTTTTTTGTTATATGTTTGAATGTACGTATGTCCATATATCATATATGATGAGCGCTCATGAAAAAATGGATCCAAATATATTTTTATACACTTGATGTAAATGTTTTAATTTAAATTGGGTAAACACCTGTTGAGGATTGTTTTAAAATGTGTACAAAAAAGGAGGTTAACAGATCTGTTTGTTTACTTTCACCTTTTCTTTTCATTATATTTAATAATTCTCTTCAAGACAATGTAAATTGTTAAGAAAATTGTTTTCTTTTAGTACCTTCTGGAATGTTACATAATTTTTCTTTGGCCATTATTGCCAAAATTCGTATCTTCATCCCAGTGCCTGTAAAGACAAAGATAAAACCAATCTACAGCTTCTGCAATAGCCATCACTGAACTGCTTGCAGAACTTGCCTCGACTATGTATCACCTGTATGCATTGTGAACTCACCTGCATGCATTGTGAACAATATGTTGGTGAATTGACTTGTGGTAGTGTTGGGGTATTTTTGCTGATGATGTCATCGGTGGTACAATTTTTCCAAAAGGAGCCGTCAATTGGCTTGGTGTATCTTCCTCCCTTCTGCTGTCATGGTCGTTCAGCTAAAATTTGGGGGCCAACAGAGGTGAGACAAAGAACCTCACCCCCCGCTGGTACAAAGACCTCTCCACAGGTGTGACTGTATACTGGACCTGTAGCTAGTGACGGGTAAGATCCAATTGCAATGGTACCAATCTAAGACTGGAGGCTGATACCTTGAGGTCAGCTCATTCGATAATGGGTAAGCACCATATGTACTATTGGACAACCTAAGGCAGGCATGGTCCCTAAGCCACATGCTTGTTGTTTAAACAGAGAGGGGGAGGTGTTGAGAGGCACAGCCCAAGGGGCCAAACAAACTTTCAGACTGCCGGCTGATGATTGGCTAACAGCGGCCCCAGCAACATCAAGCTAATTGGCTCCTCTGCGGTGATGCTCATTGGAGATGCTCATTGAGCAGTTTCCCCACCCTTTCAGACTGCAAGCTGATGATTGGTTCACAGCAGCCGCAGCAATATCTAGCTGATTGGCTCCTCTGTGGTAATGCCATTGGGCTGTTTCCCCACCCTTTCAGACAACGGAGCTGCTCATTGTGGGACTTTTTGGGCTCTGCCCACACGACCCAGCCAATCGACCTCAAGAGAAGGAGTGTGGAGGTTGAGAGCTTGTGGGAAGCCAGTAGTGGCAGTTGGGCTCTGAGGGTTTTTCCCGAGGAGCTAATTTTTAGTCATGTGTGGTTCTAAAAGTAATTTTAGTTTCTTTTGACAAGTGGCTCCTGAATTATGCCCAGCCAGATTGCAGCAATCCTAAAGTGATGGAGAAAAAGAACCCAAACAGAATAGAAATACAAGCAGTTTAGAGAGGCATGGTGTATAGTTGGATTTACCTTTTGCATGATAAAGGGTAGGTGTTATAAATCTAGTCAATTTTAAATTGAAATAGTTCTCCATGTGTTTTATAGTTAACAAATATGTGAATTCCTATCTCCCTTTATCTGTAGGCTATTCAGCACATGTATTTTTGAATGTACATATAGAATACTACCTGGTATCACATGTACATTTTTGTTAGATGGCTGACTTGGCAGATACAAATTTTTAGAAGAGGTCACTCCTCCTAAACGTTGTTGGAATTGAAAATTAAAACTATGGGTGAGCTTCCTAGTTGAACAATATAATACATAAATCCATGTTCAGTAAAATGAATAGTTTTGGATCTGTGGATGTTATATATTTCATGATGAATTTCGATTGGCATATATATTGCTACCTTTTAATGCCTCTCTCTCTCTCTCTCTCTCTCTCTCTTTATATATATATATATATATATATATATATACACACACACACTCTCCAGATTTTTCAGAATGTAAAATATATGTGTCTTATTATACAATCCCTAAATGCATTCATGTTCATGAATGTGGATTTATAACCAAATGTTCACAAAGTTATTTTCAGAAATATTCATCCATCTTAAATACATATTGTATGCTAGTACTGAAATCAAAATTCAGTGAATGGTGCATAGAAGTCCTAATTTTTCTACAGTAACTGACCCACTTTAACATCAATGCAAGTAGATTCCTATGGGACATGATGTGTATTTTGACCTTCATTTTTATTCAACACTGTTACATGACTATTTCTTCAGTTTATGCACATCATAGGATATATATTTCATTCACAATTTTGCAAATTGATAGGCTTTTGTTTCACTTTTAATCACTTCTTGCTTCAGTACACAAGTATTCCTCTATGTTTTTTGACTGGTCTTTTCATGATACTTCATTTTATTTTAGATTTCAATAATCACTTTTAAAGCAAAACTCACACACTCTTCATGATAAACCATAAACCTAATATTACCATTAGATGTATAAATGGTTGTAATGAATGTATGTATCTCAATATAAGATTTCCTGTAAATTTGTAAATATCAATTCAATCCAATATTTAAAGTTGGAACCAGTAATATTATTTATTCACAGTATGGTCTATTCATTCATTTTATCTATATTCCTAGACACAGGGAACACCTATTTGTACACCCTATACTAATTTATACACCTTCAAAATATTGCCCACAGAAATGGTGGAAGAAATACTGATGTCACCTGATCTACATATGCACTTTATCACAGTAATATTCTGGAAACAAAATGCAAAGTTCACACTTATGACTGTGCCAAAGCCTAAATGGAAAGTGTGCATGGATTACTAACAATATCCATGTCCAGATTGCCTAATTCTCTCAAATGTCAATCCTATTGGTGACTAAATATTTGATTCTTTCTAAGGTTTTATACTCAACCTCTACCCTGTTGAAAATGTCTAATCCTATCACTCAATTTATACTTTGCCTGATTTCTTAATATCTCCATTGATATCTGCTTCCCCATATATTTTCCCCAGTTCATCATTGTGTCTGACTCTTCACATGTGGTGACATTTACATTCACTCTCTACCGCAAACCCTATTGCTAAAGAACTTTTTGTCCAAATCCTATACTCACTTTTCTTCCTAAACCTACTGACTGTCTTCCTAATCCTACCAACTATGCCTATATGAGTGGATGTTTTCTTCTACATTCAATCATCCAATTTTCAAGGTCCTATGCCATTGTATATCGATTTATCTGAGACATCTGTTTAGAAGATATTTAAAAGCTAAGTATCCCAATCAAGGGCCCAATGCTCTTCTGGGCTTCAAATCTTACCTAGATTTCTGTTTTTATACTTATATTTCACCTATATATTCTTGTAAATATCACAGGTTCCCAATACCATTATTCATCCAGCAGAATGATTCCTATCCCAAATAAAACCTGTTATTACCCTAACCATACACTGTTCCCTCAATGTAACTTTACAGAATAGCAGGGAAAAAGTTGGTCTTACACTACAGGAATGTAGGGGATCTTCAACCTGCTGAGATCCTCAAAGGACCATGCAGAAATGATACCCTGGAGAAGTTGTAGGCAGCTATGAAGGACCTGAGGGAGGAAAACTCAACTTCCATGGTAAACAACCTGGTCAGAATGAAGGGATGTGTCTTTATCAGCCTCTTTCATCTTAATGTAGAGAAGATTGACCAAACCAGGCCTGTGTGGAGAGCTGTTCTCGGGTGCCTATGGTTGATATACCATTCCAACGTGTGAAAATGTCACAGGAAGTAGGGGCACCCTCCATCTCATGGGACCCTTGGAAGCAACTCTTAGGACAAAGTGGTTGCCAAGGCAGTGACTTCATTCACTTCCTGATTGAGGTTACCTCACATAACGTCCTGGGTGATGGAACTCTCTAAACGTGGGATTCAGAAAGCCAGGCAAGCAAAACCAGTCCCAGTCCCAGTCCCAGTGGTCTCACTTTTTTTGGATTTACCAAGGACAGAGTCTGTCTTTCTTGGTACCTACTGATGTGAGGATGGCCAAAAGACAGGAAAGCTAAGAAGAGGGGCCTTTCCTGATAAAGCAGGTAGTAGCTCACCACTGGCTTCTGACAACTTCACACAACATTCCTCCCTCAATGCAGCACAAAGGTCCCTTTCACTCATGAAGAGGAGGTCCAACCCTCAACTGTTCTGTAAAAGAACTTCAGAGAGAGAGGTTAAAGATTCCTGCAAAGCTGTTATGGAGGTTTCTAATATATTTAAGTTTTGGTCTATTTCTGCTTCTAACTGGGTCATTTGTTGTGTCCCATGGACCAGGGCAGTGGTTCCTGTGCCCACCCTTGTGGCAACTCCTATTCTTTATAGGATGGCTAAAGTGAGGGACATATGTTCCCAGTGAAACCGGGTTGTATGTCCCACCTATTCGATCTTCAAATGAACCTGCGTCATGATAGAGCATTCTGGGTAACATATGCACCATTACACAATTAATCACATCCGTTTTTCATTTCATGAAAACATCAACAATGTTTTAGTATATAGAATTATACTGTTGTAGGGACGGACAAGGCAAGGCACCTAAGATAGCACCAAAGACAGTGAAACAGTCCTATTTGGTTGCACCCAGATTCAGAGGGCATTGCTTCGGTTGTAATCAATTAATCTTCTGAATTCCAAGTTTAGGTAGTTTCAGAATTTTGTACCCAACATGTAAGAGAAGTGGCTCAGAAGATCACACTCTGCAGAAGTTCACAAAAAGCTGTTTTTGTTTCTGTTTTTTTTTTTTTTCTCTGTTCTGGGCAAGTTAACTTTTCAAGGACAACTGGGTGGGGGAGAGCTTTTACTTCCCTTTCTTTTTTTCCCCCTGCCAGCTGTTACCATGGAGCCCAGATGGTAACTTCTTTATCTTAGAAATGTTGCCATCTCTGTGAAGCCTCAGTTCAAGGCCAGAGGAATTGTTCACATATTTTGTGAAAAACTAGTAAGGGGGTGTCTAGCTTAGGAGTGCTGATTATTTTTAGCCAGTGGCCAAGTGGAACAGGGCAACATTAAATGAGGAAGGTTATCTACACTGAAATCGTTTATAGGGACTTTTTTGCTGAAAGTCCTAAAGTCAGCCATGGTGAAGACTCCTGGAGAAGGTCAGTGAAAACTTTTCTGTGGGCCTGGTACAGAGGGGGGAGACAGAGAAGTCGGGGCTTAGAGCAGCTTCATGGATCTGAGAATGAGAAAGGAGAGATGTAAAAGAATAATGGGAAAGGGGTTTGGGATATTCCTAGCAACAAAACTTGAGCAGTAGAACAGGTAGAGCAGAGGGGAAGAAGGGAGTGAGTATCCACAAAGCCTGTGAGGGACTTTAAATTTTTAGTAACCTGTTTTCAGTGATGAAAGAGCAACTTTAAAGGCCATTTTCATTACATTTGGATAAGGGTCTGAGGGCTCTCCTCAGCTGGTTTGAGCTATGGGTTAGCTGGAAAGAGGACCTGGTGGGACCCAGTGCGGGCAGTGACAAGAGAAGAGAGGAGTGAGTCGGTGGAGGGGTACCTCAGTACCTGCTTCTCAGCCAGGGGGCAATGGTCTGAGAACCGGTGTTGGTTTGGGTTTTTGATCTAGTAATTGAAGGGAAGAAATCAGGTTGCTGAGTTTGGAGTGACAGGAGATAGTCTGGAGATGAAGGCTGAGGGTGAGGATCTATTGGAGAAGCATAGTTCAGGATGTGAGCGAAGGAGGGAAAAGGCCTCCACATAGGGGAATCTCCTTTTACCCTTTTGAGCACTTGCAGAAGTTAAAAAGGTCACACAGTATTTGAGGATCTAGAGACCCCTCTGGGGGCCATGGGTTTTGGTTATCTAATTGGTCATATGGCCAATGCTGTGTACAGAATTTGATGAGGAGTTCGGGTTCCATCAGGAAGCCCCTGTATGCTCACATCCCCATGACTTACAGAAGAAATTGGCTTTTCCTCCACACAGCTGTTGCTGTTTGTGGCTTTGATTGTCTGCCGGGCAAACATAGTAATCTAGGCTAGCCAACCTGCACCTGGCTTACCTGTCCCGACATCCATAATGTTTGTTTCCATTATTTATGGTACAAAAGGTATTTAATGGAATTTTAGTGGTATCCTCTTCATCAGGGATATCCTAATAGGAAAGACCTATAGCCAGCTAACAAATGTCTGGGTGGAGAAATGGCCACCAGGTCCCAAAGTGGGCTATATGTGAGATAGATTATACTTCTTCTCCAGTAGGATTTGTGATCAGCCATCGCTGCTGAAAGGGCTGATGAGGGTTAGAACTACTGGTGGTCAAGGAGAGACTCTATAGCTTCATCCACCTGGCGAATACACAATTTGAAAGGGTTACCAGTCTCTTCCAGTTTCCAGGCAGAGTCTGGACAGGGTGCAGGCTTGAGATGAGAGGCCAGGATCCAGGAAGTGATTCTGTCTACCTTTACCACTGTAGGTGTTATAAGTAGAACCTGGTATGGTCCTTTCCAGTGGGGTTCCAGGGATGACACCTGATGTTGTCTTACATAGACAAAGTCTCCTACTTGATATTGATGTGGAGTCCCCTCATCTCCAGGTTGGTAGGCAGTGGCCAGCTGTTTTCACAGGTATCGCTGAGTTCTTTCAACAGCTGTAAGTCTGTCAAGCATGGTGGTGTGGAAGGGATCGTTAGGTCTTAGAGTTGGGGTTAGGTCCCTTACTGGAATAGGGGCCCCATAGGGAATTTCATAGTGGGTGAGGTTACACAAAGAAACAGAGAGAGAATTTCTTGCATGAAACATTGCATAAGGCAGAAGCATTGTCCAATCTTTTATGTCGGTCTCTAAGCTTAATTTCATTAAGGTCTCTTTAATGGTTCTATTCATTCATTCTACCTGTCCTGCACTCTGTGGTCTATAAGCACAATGTAATCCCCAGGGTACTGGCTAACCCCTAACGTACCTGGGTCATGAATGCAGGTCCATTATCAGACTCTGTTACCTTAGGCAGGTCGTATCTTGGAAAAAAATCTTCCAGGATCTTCTTGACCACCATTTGTGCTGTTTCTTTCTTTCTTTCTTTTTCTTTCTTTCTTTCTTTCTTTCTTTCTTTCTTTCTTTCTTTCTTTCTTTCTTTCTTTCTTTCTTTTTTTTGGTGGGGAAGGCTTTAATCCATCCTGAAAATGTATCTACAAAGACTAGGAGATATTTAAGTCCATACCTTGCATGCTTAATTTCAGTAAAGTTCACTTCCCAGAATTGTCCTGGTCTTTTTCCTCCTAGGTGCTTTCCTCCAGGAAGCTTGGAAGGGTAAGCATAAACCAATTGATGGACCCGACAGGCTTTTGTTACCCATTCAGTCCTTTTGCTGTGATTTGGTCAGTGGAAAACTCTGTTCTTGATCCTTCAGGAATGCCTGCAGTTTCTTTGAACAAAGTTGAGTGAGTTGATGTACATTTTCTACTGACATAGTTAGAGCCATGACTATAGGAGTTTTTACTGAAGGATTTAGAAATCCCACTTGGTTGCCTTCAGGGTTAAAAGTTATTTTGGCCCAGAGCTTGGTGAGCAGATCTCTGCCCATCAATGGGGCCAGGCATTCTGTGATTACTAGGAAGGATTGATGGATTTTCCTTTTCCCAGGTCTATGGTCCTCTTAGTTGTCCAAGCCCGATACTTACTGCCATTTGCCCCTTGAACTAGAGACCTTTTATTTGATAGATGGCCCAATGGTTCCTTGAGGGCTGAGTATATTGCCCCTGTATCCACTTCAAAGTTTACTGGGGTCCCCTACACTTCAAAAGTTACCCTGAGCTCCGGGAGGGGATGTTAGCCCCGACTTTTGGAGTCATCCTCAAGAGTCAGAATGGCTGGCAGGAGTGGCTGTCTCTTTCTAGGGAACTCTTTGGCCCAGTGTCCTTTTTTTTACAGTAGGCACAGTGATCTGAGGCAAGGAGTGGCCTCTGGCGTGGGCCCAGGTATCCCTTCCTGTCTCCCTGTTTCTTAATTTCTGGCCTATTTGTTGTTGTGACCAGGACCTTAGTCAGCGCCTTAGTCTGTCTTTTGTTTCTTTTATCCTCCCTTTGTTCCCTTCTCTTCCTCAGTTTCTCTCTTAAAGTATACCTTCTCAGCTTCTCTGACTAAATCTCTCAAAGTCATATCTTGTAATCCATCTAAGCATTTTAACTTTCTTTTAATATCCGGGGCAGCTTGCCCAATAAAGGCCATTGTGACAGATGACTTTTGAACCTCTGCCTGAGGATTGAAAGGAGTGTATCTTCTATATGCCTCCATAATTCTCTCTAGAAACATAGAGAGAGGTTCTTCAGGCCCTTGAATAATCTCTCTTACCTTGGCCTAATTAGTTGGTCGCCTAGCGGCCGCACGGAAACCCACTATTAGAGCCCGGTGATAAGTGAACAGATGCTCCCTACCTTCAAAGTTTTGGGGGCCACAGTTGGGTTGGTTCAAAGGAAAGCTGGCTTTGATTATCTTGGGAAGTTGTGTCAGTCACGCATCTGGTCAGAGGATATTTTTTTCCAGCTTCCAGGAGTATTCTATTTTGATCCCCTGTCATGAAGACAGTCCCTATGAGTTGTTGGCAGTCATCTCAAGTAGGCTAGTGTGAAAACATCAATGACTCAACCAGACCTGTGTGCCAGGTGGGGTGCTCAGAAAAAGGGGGATTGTTATATTTCCAATTATGTACGTCTGAAGAGGAGAATGGCCAAAACTGGTAGGCTTGCATTTTTTCCCCCATGGCCGTCGTCAATCTTTGGCCCATAGGGATGGAGGGGGAGCATCATGGGAGTTCCAGTGTTTTCAACTATTCACTGCTGGCGAGTTCCTATAGCCGGGCCAGCTTCCTCAAGGGAAGGAAGGGCTGTGTGTGCCACTGGGGAGCTATCTGGAGGGTGCTGTGCTCCTCCAATTGCAGAGAGGCTGAGTCAGCAGCAGGGGAATCACTTAGAGGGTGTTGGGGATTGGGGGAAGAGGGCAGGGGATAAGGAGGGGGAGGAGAATCCAGTAGAGTCAAATCTTGTGACTCAGGGAGAACAGAGGGTGGAGAAGGAAGAAGAGCAGAGGGTTTGAGAGATCATGGGGGAAGGAGTAGGAGCAGGGGCAACGGTAAGGAAAGGCTTCACCCATGGAGGAGGAGATTTGCAGAGGTCCTGCAAAGTTAAGATATATGGCGGAATGATCCAGATGGCTATGTGGCCCTGGCCAAAAGACAATATCTCTAACTTTTTAAATTAGTGGGAAGTAGAAAGATCCTTCTAGAGGCCATCCGACTCGAAAGGTGGGTCATTCTGAGGCACAGAGCGTCTTCCAGGTCCAGTGTTTTACTAAATAAAAAAGATTCTGAGCCCTTATGTGGACTTTGGGCCAGTGATCAATGGTCAGGGACAGAGGCATTGAAGTGCTCTGTCCCATAATGAAAGATACACAAATAGTGAAAGCCACGACACATGGGGTCTCACATTCGCCGCTGCTGGATTTCAGTGGAACCTCCATATGAAAAGGTCGGGCAAGCCTTGGAGGAAGAGACCACAAAGAGATTGTCACATGCAACAGCAAAGGGTTTATTGGGGGTCCAGCATGCTGGGGCTCAGAGCTCAATTGAAAAGAGATGAGAGCCCTGAGAACACCTTAAGCAGAGTTTATATAATTTTCTTGGAGAGGGCAGGGAGGAAAGTTTATTGATGGGTCCGGGTGAGTGGGCAGTGTGCGTGCACACGGGTGAGGGAGTACATTCTGCAGTTTGGCAGTTGGGGAGAGCACATTCTGGGAACAAGATTAGCAAAGAGTTCTCAAGATTTCAAAAGTGTTTTGTTAAGCATACAGAGAAACAGGAAGTGACAAGTACCTATTTTATTAACCTTTAACTACCGACTATCTTTTTTTGACTGAATGTTCTCTTCTACATTCAATCATCCAAGGTACAAGGTCCTAGGCCATTGAATATTGATTAATCTGACACATCTGTGCAGAACCTAATTCAAAGCTAAGTATCCCAATCAACGGCCCAATTCTCTTCTGGGCTTCAAAACTTACCTAGATTTCTGTTTTCATACATGTATTTCACCTATATATTCTCATACATATCACAGGTTCCCAATACCATTATTCATCCAGCAGAATGATTCCTAACCCAAATCGAAAATGTTATTAACACTAACCGTACACTTTCCCCTCAATCTAACATTACAGAGAGGAGGGACAGAGTTAGTCTTACAATACAGGAATGTAGTGGATCTTCCACCTGCTGAGAACCTCAAAGGTCCATGCAGAAATGTCCTCTGGAGAAGATGTAGGCAGCTATGAAGGACCTGGGAGAGTGAAAGTCATCTTACATGACAAACAACCTGGCCAGGATGAAGGGTTGTGTCCAAATCAGCCTCTCTCGTCCTAATGTAGAGAAGATGGAACAAACCAGGCCTCTGTGGAGAGCTGTTCCCAGGTTCCTATGGTTGATATACCAATCTAACTTGTGAAAGTGTCACAGGAAGTTGGGGCAGCCACCATCTCATGTGACCCTTGGAAGCAACTGTTAGGACAAAGTGGTTGCCAAGCCAGTGAACTCATTCAGTTCCTGAAGGAAGTGACCTCACCTCACTTCCGTGGTGATGGAACTCTCTGAACATGGGATCCAGGAAGCCAGGCATCCAAGCCAGTCTCAGTCACAGTCCCTGTGGGCTCACTTGTTTGGATTTACCAAGGACAGAGTCAATCTTTCTTGGTACCTACTGATGTGAGAATGGCCAAATACCAGAAAAGCTCTGAAGAGGGGCCATTCCTGAGAAAGCAGGTAGTGGCTCACCACTAGCTCCTGACAACTTCACAGAGTTGACCAAGGAGACCAGATCTGATAAAGGACAGGCCATTTTGGGAGAACATAGTATGGTCCAGAAGTCAGAGGACACTCTGGATAGTCACAGACCTACTTGAGGGAAGCAGGTGCCTTTTTGGCTGTTGGTGTGGGTTTGTGGTTTTGTCTCATGTTCTGAGAATAGGTAGGAAAGACGGTTTTGAGGTTTGGAGTGAAATGTTTCTACTAAGTTGTTTCACAGGGCGTGTGTTTCTATGTCTGTGTATCTCACTGTGTCCGTGGTTGTAGACATTAGAAAAAAAGAATGCATCAATGGATGTGTCCTGTCTATTAGAAAGCTTCCGAGCATTCATCCTGCCCAATTAATGAATGGACCAGGGCTTGCATAATCAATGGGTAACACCTGCTATCTTCCTAAGTTCCAGTTTTCTTCCTGAATTCTGGCCACTCTCCAGAATAGGCTCATGGTTTTGTGTCCAAGATATGTACCACCACCAAGCTCTGTCACATGGCCATATACTGGATAGCTGAAGGGAATGGCGAGCATCTCAGAAAACTCAGATATCAGTGTGACTACTAACATCTCAGTGGAGAAACCGTGGTTGGGCCTTTTGCTTAACAATTGTTCTTTTCCCCTGAGTCAGGAAGGACTTTGCCTCAGGCCAACCCGTTTGTGAAGCCTGAAGAAAACCGTTTTCAAATGGAAATGAATGGGCATCACCTGTGTCTCTTTGCTTAATTGCTTTGGAAAGGGATGTGTCTGAATCAGGCTCTTGGCCCAGTGTGAGGCTGTGGCTTAGATTGTCAGCACCTGATGGATGTAAAGAAAGATCCCATGTATGCATCCAACACCAAAATGGCCAAAAGAGCAGTCATTGTGGGTGAATTCTCTTGTCTTTCTCTGTAAGTTTCCTGACCTCCATCAAGTGAGAATAAGGATCCTTTGGGTCTAATGAGTTCTTTAAAGCCCTGCAGAGGCTAGCCCATTGGTGCTTGGGTTTTATCATGACTCCAATACACATAAATAATCTAAATCCCACAGTCAGTAGGCCTCAAATTGGAGAAGTGGAGCAGTATTAAATGCAGGCCTATTGGATCACTCCTGTTTCACAGGAAGGGTGTCCAGGCCACTCAAACTTTAGGCAAACGAGGGGCAAGGGAACTTATTTTGGATACTGTCTTGTACTGTGCTCCTCATGGAAACCTCTAGCAAGAGGTTATGTTCAGTGTCTATATGAAATAAAATGAGGGCCATGTGGAATTTTTTTTTGGTTTCAATTGTTTTCATTTGTGTGGCGGTTGGAAGAGGTGACTGGGTCCACCTGGGCTTGAACAGTGGCGTGATTCCCCTTAGAGAGTGAGTTCTGAAACTGACCTCAGAGAAGTATTGCCATGACTTGTGTTGGGATTTTAGGAGGACACGCATGAGAGTCGCCCATGGAAACTGAGATATAGGCCCAGGGTACCTTTCCACAGAGCACTGGGAATCTCAGCCAGGATATCACATGATTTTATTCTTAAAGGCATGTCAGCCATAGTTGAGAATCAAAACAAACATGGACCTCACATTGTAGACCTCAATGAGCCTGGCTTCATGTGACCTTTTGGCCACTCTTTGGAAAGTCTTGCCTGTGAGAGTTCTCGATAGCGTTCATTGAAATGAGCATCCTCACCATTTAATGGTTCCCGAATGAATTAAAACCCACAGTGCCTCCAACTTCATCCTTGAAAAATGCCTAGATAAATACCATGAAATTTTTGAATTTCCCATGACCTGGTCGCACTGGGAACATTTGGATGTCCTACATCATTCATGAATCTATCAGGCAGTGCCTTGATTGACTGGGATTCATAAAAATGGTGTAGAACAGAGATACCAGTAAGTTGGAGCCTACTGAGTGGTGGGCCTAGAGCAGAGGTGGGAAGGTGTATGATAAAACATCTTTGTGAGGCCATGTCAGTCTGCCATTAGCTTCCAAATTGCTTGTGACTGACATGGTGCAGCCAGCAGAATGTTCAATGAAATGGCATATTGTTATATGGAGAGGTTTCAGGGCAATGTTCAGAACCAGGTTTCTATGGACAAGGGGGCAAGCTATGAGGGATAGAAGCCTGCTTGGTGCATTCTCCTGAGAACCCTGACCCACCGCACAAGACAGAACTTCCTCCACCACTGTGTCCCATTTGAACTCCTTGTATATCGTGAAGCAAATACCAAAGTCCCAGTGCAGCAGCAAGAAACACCATGAAAATTGGAGAATGACCAAATGGCTTCACAGTCCCCCAGGGAGACACTTAGCCCACAATGGCCACAGTTTACTTACAAAGAGAGAATTCCGCACTGCTACCTCATGTACATTGGAAAATAAGAATCCATGTCCTCCAGGTCACATAGATGCAGACCCAGCTTTGATGGTCTCACTAGAAAGAAATCAAAAGCTCCTGAAAACAATATATATTTCAAGTGCCCAACCACATAGGCAGTTTCCCAAGAAGTCTTTAGGGCACCAGAGCTCCACATTTGAGAAATGTTTACTGTGTCCCTTACTTTGGGAAACTCCTCTAACACCTCCAAGGTTGTGAACTCCTGAGCATATTCCATTCCAGATATGTATTCACAGATTTTCTAACTCTTCTTCTCTAATTCTGTATTACTTGGGGCGGAGTTAATTACAATAAATTTTTCTGGAAGAGAATAAGAAGATTTTTGTGTAGCACATATTTGCATACACATTGTGTTCATTTTCCAATTTTCCATTCGAAATACTGATTCCCTGACACTAACCCATAGCTTGCTAGACTCTGACTACTAATACTAATGTGATGGAGAAAAATAACTCAAACAGAATAGAAATACAAGCAGTTCAGAGGAGGGGTGGTGTATAGTTGGGCTTGCCTTTTGCAATACATAGGTTTGGAGTTATAAATCTAGTCAATTTTTAATTGAAGTAGTTCTCCGTGTGTTTTTAAAGTTAACAAATATGTGAATTCCTGTCTCCCTTTCTCTGTAGCCTATTAAGCACATGTATTTGTATATGCACATATTGAATCCTACCTGGTATCACACGTACATACTTGTGAGGTGGCCAACTTGACAGATACAAATTGTGGAACAGAAAATTCAACCTATGGGGGAGCTTCCTAGGTGAACAACATTATATATAAATCCATGTTCAGTAAAATAAATATTTTTGGATATGTGGATCATATAAATTTCACGATGAATTTTGATTGGCATATATATTGCTACTTTTAATTGCTCTGCGTGGGTTTTGTGTGTGTGTGTGTGTATATATATATATATATATATATATATATATATATATATATATATTCTCCAGATTTTTCAAAATGTAAAATATATGTGTCTTATTATACACTCCTAAATTCATTAATGTTCATATATTTGGATTTCTAATCAACTTTTCACAAGATTATTCTCAGAAATATTCATCCACCTGAACTACATATCTGTTTCCTAGTACTGAAAACTAAATTCAGTGAATGGTATATACAAATGCTAATATTTCTACAGTAACTTACCCAGTTTAACATCGGTGCAAGTAGATTCCTATGTTCCATGATGTCTATTTTGACGTTCATTTTTATTCAACACTGGTATATTAGTTTTCTTCATTTTATGCACATCATACGATATATATTTCTTCCACAATTTAGCAAATTTATAGGCATTTGTTTCACTTTCAATCACTTCCTGCTTCAGAACACATGTATTCCTCCAGCTTTCTTGACTGGTTTTTTCATGAGACTTCTTTCTGAACACATTGTTTTCGATTTCCATAATCACTTTTGGGGCAAACTCACACACCCATCATGATAAACCATAACTCTATTATTACCATTAGATGTATAACTGTTTGGAATGAATGATTGTATATCAACATAAAATTTCTTATGTATTTTCAGATATCAATTCAATCCAATATTAAAAGTGGAACCTGTTATATTATTTATTCACAGTATGGTCTATTAAGGCATCATCTCTATATTCATAGACCCAGGGTCTATGTATTTGTATCCCCAATACTAATTTATAAGTCTTTAAAATATTGCTTTCAGAAATGGTGGAAAAAATACTCTAGTCACCTGATATACTATACATTTCATCACAGTAATATTCCTGACACAAAATGCAAGGGTCACACTTATGACTGTACCAAAGCCTAAATTGAATGTGAGCATGTATTACTAACAACATCCATGTCCTGGTTCCCTAATGCTCTCAAATATTATTCCTATTGGTGACTACATATCTGTTTCTTCCTAAGATTATATATTCAAACTCAACCCTGTTAATAATGTCTTATCCTACCACTCACTTTGTACTTTGCCTGATTTCCTAATGTCTCTATTGATATCTGCTTTCAAATACCTTTTCTCCAGTTCATCATTGGGAATGACCCTTCAAATGTGCTGACATTTACATTTACTCTCTCACCAAAACCTTATTGCTAAACAACTTTTGGTCCAACTCCTAGACTCACTCAAATGGGTTCTTCAAAGCCCTGCAGAGGGAAGCCCAGAGATTCTTGGGTTTTCTCATGACTCCAATTCACATAAAGTATCTAAACCCCACAGTCAGTAGGCCTCAAATTCGAGAAGCAGAGCAGCATTAATGGCAGACCTATTTGATCACTCCTGGTTCACAGGAAGGGTGCCCAGGCCACCCTGACTTTAGGCAAATGAGGGGGAAGGGAGCTTATTTTGGACACTGTCTTGGACTGTGTCCCTCATGGAAACCTCTAGCAAGGGATTATGATGAGTGTCTACATGGAAGAAAATGAGGGCCATGTGGGAGTGTTTTGTTTTTAATTGTGGTCACTTGTGTGGCGGTTGGAAGAGATGAATGGGTCCACCTGGGCTTGAACTCTGGTGTGATTCCCCTTAGAAACGGAGTTTTGGAAATGACCTTGGAGATGTATTGCTATGAATTGTGTTGGGATTTTCGGAGGCCAGGCATGAGAGTCGCCCATGCATGACAATACGCGTCAAATTGGAGAAGCAGAACTTAATGTCCAAATCCTTTACTCACCCTTCTTTTTAATCCTACCGTCTATCTTCCTAATCTCAGATAAATACCATGATATATTTGAAATTCCTATGACAAGGTGGCACTGGAGAATCTTTGGATGTCCTGTTTCTGATCATGAGTGTACCAGACAGTGGCTTAATTGACTTGGTTTTATGAAAATGGTGTAGAACAGAGATGCCAGTAAGTTGGAGCCTGCTGAGTAGTGGGCCTAGAGCAGTGGTGTGCAGATGTGTGATAAAATATCTGTGGTGGGGTCATGTGGATCTTCCATTGGCTTCCAAATGGCTTGTGACTGAAATAGTGTAGCCAGCAGACCCTTATATGTAAAGGCATCTCGTTATATGGAGAGGTTTAACGTCAATTCTAAGAAACAGGTTGCTATGGTCAAGGGGACAAGCTATGTTGGATAGAAGACTTGTTGGTGCATTCTCCTGGAGAACCTGACCCACCACACATGACAGAACACACTCTAGCATTTTGTCCCAGTTGAACTCATTGTATTTCGTTAAGTAAATACCATACTCCCAGTGCAGCAGCAAGAAACACCACAAAAAGTGGAGGATGACCAAATGGCTTCACAGTCCACATGGGGAGACACTTAGACCCGAGTGGCCACAGTTTACCTACAAAGAGAGAATTCAGCACTGCTCCCTTATGTTCATTAAAAAAAAAGAAACCATGTTCTCCAGGTCACATAGATGCAGACCCATCTTTGATGGTCTCACTACAAATGAAGCTAAAGCTCCTGACAACAACATATATTTCAAGTGCCCGAACTCAGAGACAGTTTCTCAAGAAGTTTTTAGGCCAGCAGAGCTCCATGTTTGTGGAGTATTTACCCTGACCCTAACTTTTGGAAACTCCTCTACCACCTCCAAGGTTGTGAACTCCTGATTATGTTCCATTCCATATATGTATTCACAGATTTTCTAACTCTTCTCCTCTAATTGTGTCTTATTTGGGGTGAAGGTAATGGCAATTCATTGTTCTGGATGAGAGTGGGAATATTTTTGTGTGGCACATATTTGCATACACATTGGATTCATTTTCTTATTTTCCAATCAAAATACTGAAACCATGACACTAACCCATACCCTACTAGACTCTGACTACTAATCCTAATATGATGGAGGAAAAATAACCAAAACAAAATAGAAATACATGCAGTTCAGTGGAGGCATGGTGTATATTTGGACTTGCCTTTTACATGATAAAGGGTAGGTGTTATAAATCTAGTCAATTTTTGGTTAAAATAATTCTCCATGTGTTTTTAAAATTAACTAATATGTGAATTCCTGTCTCCCTTTCTCTATAGACTATTCAGCACATGTATATTTATATGCACATATAGAATCCTACCTGGTATCACAGGTTAATTTTTTTGTGTTGTCTGACTTGGAAGATACAAATTGTGAGAAGAGATCCCTCCTCCTAAACGCTGTTGGAACTGAAAATTCAACCTATGGGTGAGCTTCCTAATAGAAAAACATTATACAAAAATCCATGTTCAGTAAAATAATTATTTTTGCATATGTGAATTATATATATTTAATGATGAATTTCGATTAGCATATGTATTGCTACTTTTTATAGTCTGTGTGTATGTTTTGTGTATATATATATATATATATATATATATATATATATATATATATACATACTCTCCAGATTTTTCAAAATATGAAATATATGTGTCTTATATATACTCCCTAAATTTATTCATGTTGATGTATTTAGATTTATAATCGATTTTTCACAAGATTATTCTCAGAATTATTCATCAACTTGAAATATATATTTGTTTCCTAGTACTGAAAACTGACTTCAGTGAAAGCTGCACACAAATGCTAATATTTCTAGAGTAACTGACCCAGTTTAATATCAACGCAAGTAGACTCCTATGGGACATGACATATAATTTGACGTTCATTTTTATTCAACAATGGTACATTACTATTTCTGCAGTTTATGCACATCGTAGGTTATATATTTTATCCACAAGTTCACAAATTTTTAGACATTTGTTTCAATGTCAATCACTTCCTGCTTCAGAACACAAGTATTCCTCCATGTTTCTTGACTGGTCTTTTCATGAGACTTCTTTCCAAAAATATTATATTTGATTTCCATAATCAGTTTGAAGCAAAACTCACACACACTTCAGGATAAACCACAAACCTAATATTACCATTAGATGTATTACTGGTTGAAATGAATGTATGTATATCAATATAAGATTTCCTGAATATTTTTAGATATCAATTTAATCCATTATTTAAAGTTGGAACAAGTAATATTATTTATTCACACTACGCTCTATTCATGCATTATCTCTATATTCATAGACACAGGGTACATCTATTTTTACCCACAATACTAATTTATACATCTTCAAAATATGGCTCCAAGAAATGGTGGAAGAAATACTCATGTTACCTGATCCACATATACATTTTATCACAGTAATATTCTGGTCAGAAAATGCAAACATCACACTTATGATTGTACCAAAGTCTAAATGGAAAATGAACATGGATTACTAAAAACATCCATGTCCAGGCTGCCTAATGCTCCCACTTGTCAATCTTTTTGGGGACTACATATTTGTTTTTTCCTAAGATTATATATTGAAACTCAATCATATTGAAAATGTCTAATCCAATCACTCACTTTACACTTTGCATGATTTCCTAATGTCTCTATGGATATCTGCTTTCCTACATATTTTCCCCAGTTCATCATTGTGACTGATTCTTCACATGTTCTGACATTCATATTCACTCTCTACCCGAAACCCTATTGCTAAAGAATTTTTGGTCCAAAACTTATACTCACTCTTCTTTTTAAACGTACAAACTGTCTTCCTAATACTACCAACTATCCCTTTTATCCTGGATGTTCTCTTCGACATTCAATCATCCAAGGTACAAGGTCCTATAACATTGTATATCGATTTATCTGAGACATCTGTGCAGAACATAATTCAAAGCTAAGTATCCCAATGAAGGTCCCAATGTCTTTCTGCGCTTCAAATCATACCTAGATTTCTGTTTCCATACTTATATTTTACCTATATATTCTTGTAAATATCGCAGGTTCCCAATACCATTATTCATCCAACAGAATGACTCCTCACCAAAATCGAACCTGTTATTAACCCTAACCATACACTGTTCCCTCAATCTACCTTTACAGAAGAGCAGGGACAGAGTTTGTCTTACAATACAGGAATGTAGGGGATCTTCCACCTGCTTAGAAACTCAATGGTCCAAGCAGAAATGATCCCTGGAGAAGTATTAGGCAGCTATGTAGGACCTGAGAGAGCAAAAGTCATCTTCCATGGCAAACAACCTTGTCAGGATGAAGGGTTGTGTCTGAATCAGCCTCTCTATTCTTAATGGAGAGAATATGGACCAAACCAGGACAATGTGGAGAGCTGTTTCTGGTTCCATATGGTTGATATACCATTCTAACTAGTGAAAGTGTCAGAGGAAGTAGGGTATCCTCCATCTCATGGGACCCTTGGAAGCAACTGTTATAACAAAGTGGTTGCCAAGGCAGTGAACTCATTAAATTCTTGAAATAAGTGACCTACCTCACTTCCTTGGTGATGGAACTCTCTGAATTTGGGATCCAGGAAGCCAGGCACACAGAGCCAGTCCCAGTCTCAGTCCCAGTGGGCTCACATGTTTGGATTTACCAAGGACAGAGTCTGTCTTTTTTGGTACCTACTGATGTGAGGATGGCCAAATGCGAGGAGAGTTCTGAAGACGGGCCTTCCCTGAGAAAGCATGTAGTGGTCAGAACAGGCTCCTGACAACTTCACAGTGTTTGACAAGGAGACCAGATCTAAGACAAGACAGGCCTTTTCGGGGGAACATAAAATGGCCCACCAGTCAAAGGACACTCTGGATAGTCACAGACTTACTTGGGGGAAGGAGGTGCCTTTTTGAGTGTGTGTGTGAGTTTGTGGTTTTGTCTCATGTTCTGAGAATAGGTAGGAAAGGCGGTGTGTTTGGTTTGGAGTGGACTATTTCTAGAAAGAACTTTGACAAGGCAAGTGTTTCTGTGTCTGTGTCTCCCACTGTGTCCATGGTTGTAGACATTAGAAAAGAGAATGCATCAATGGATGTGTCCTGTCTAGTAGAAAGCTTCCCAGCATTCATCCTGTCCATTTTAGTAATGGACTGCAGGTTGCCTTATCGATGGGCAACACCTACTATCTTACTAAGTTTCTGTTTTCTTCCTGAATTTTGGCCACTCTCCAGAATAGGTTCATGGTTTTGTGTCCAAAATATGTACCACCTCCAAACTCTGCGACATGGCTATGTTCTGGATAGCTGGAGGGAATTGGAGCATCTCAGAAAACTCAGATATCAGTGTGACCAGAAAAGCCTCAGTGGAGAAACCCTGTTTTGGGCCTTTTGCTAACCTATTGATCTTTTGCCCTGAATGTCAGGAAGGTCTTTGCCTCAGGCCACCCCTTGGTGAAGCCTGAAGGAAACAGTTTTCAAATGGAAATGAATGGGCATCACCTGTGGCTCTTTGCTTAATTGCTTTGGAAAGCCATGTGTCTGAATCAGCCTCTTGGCCCTGTGAGAGGCTATGGCTTAAATTTTCAGCGCCTGATGGATCTAAAGAAACATCCAATGTGTGCATCCAAAACCAAAATGGCAAAAACATAAGTCATTGTGGATGATGTCTCTTGCCTTCCTCTGTTAGGTTCCTGACCTTCTTCAAGGGAGTATAGGGATTTTTTGGGTCAAATGAGTTCTTCCAAGCTCTTCAGAGGTGCTTGGGTTTAATCATGAATCCAAATCACATAAGGAATTTATACCTGACAGTCAGTAGGCCTCTAATTGGAGAAGTAGAGCAGTATTAGCGGCAGACGTATGTGATCAATCCTAGTTCACAGGAAGGGTGACCAGGCCACCCTGAGTTTAGGCAAATGAGGGGCAAGGAAGCTTATTTTGGACACTCTCTTGAGCTGCGCCATTCAAGGAATCCTCCAGCCAGAGGTTATGATGAGTGACTCTATGGAAGAAGATGAGGGCCATGTGGAATTATTTTGGTTTTAATTGTGGTCATTTATGTGGTGGTTGGAAAAGATGACTGGGTGCACCTAGCCTTGAACACTGGTGTGATTCTCCTCAGAGACTGAGTTCTGTAACTGACCTCAGAGTAGTAATTGCTTTGAAATTGGTTGTGTCTTAATTAGCCTCTTGGCCCTGTGTGAGGCTGTGACTTAGATTATCAGCACCAGATGGATCGAAAGAAAGATCCCATGTGTGCATCCAAAACCAAAATGGCCAAAAGAGCAGTCATTGTGGATTAAGCCTCTTGCCTTTCTCTGTAAGGTTCTGAAAGAATAAAAGAAATTGAAATTGAAATTGAAATGTAAAGAACCAGGTTTGTAAACTTTCCAAGCTGCACTTTCCTGTGGCAGTTTAGACAATTCCCGGATCTGCCCATTAGATGTGTGTTGAAATCTTCCCTGACTACCTAGTTACTTAACAACCCTTTCCCAGAATCCCTGCAGCTCAGCAAGTATACATCTCAGGTATTCAACCAATCAGTTTAAATGTATACCCCTTCTTAGGGCTGACCAATCACCCCCTGCCCGAATTGTTCCCGCAAATGAAAGTGCTAATCATGCTTTAGAGTTGTTATTTGATTTTCCCATGGTATATGATGAATTGCTAAAGGAGGCTATCATGTATGTAAAGTCCCTGCCCTCTCTAAGGAATGGATATAAACTCTGCTCAAGTTGTTCTCAGGGCTCTTTGTTCTTTGCTCCTCTAAAGTGAGCTCTGAGCCCCAGCATGCTGGACCCCCAATAAAACCTTTGCTGTTGCATGAGAAAGCCTCTTGGTGGTCTTTTTCTCTGACGTTCGCCCCACCTATTCATCTGGAGGCCCCAGGTGAGATATCCGGCAGCGGCGGACAAAAGACCCCAATGGACTCCTCTCGGGGTAAGTAAGGCACCTCTTTCTGGTTTTGGGTTTCAGGTTATGGATTGGCAAAGTGGCTGTCAGTGAAGAGCATTAGCTCTCTCTGATGGTGGCTGACAGATGTGTCACAGAGCTACAGGCCACGTTCCTGGGGGACACTCCAGAGGACTAGAGAAATCAAGGAATACTAATTTCTTCAACTCGTTTATATTTTGCTTCAGGATTCGGTTCGCCAGCCCATCAGGTTTTGCCGGCTACTCAGTTTTGGTCATTGTTCTGAACTCATGTTGAGTTTTCCGGCTGTCTTTATTGTCTAACCCATCAGGTTTTGGCAGTTACTCAGTTCTAATCTTTGTCTTGGACTCATGTTAAACGTTTACTGTTTGTCTTTGTCTGTGTTGCGTTTGTGTCTTCACTGTCCCTGTTTGAGTAACTCTCATTATGGGACAAAGCACTTCCACTTCTCTGTCCCTGACACTTGATCATTGGACTGATGTCCGCTCAAGGGCCCAGAATCTTTCTTTTTCAGTAAAATGCCGTACCTGGCAGATTCTCTGTGCTTCAGAATGGCCTATTCTCAGAGTCAGGTGGCCCCCCAGAAGGATCCTTCTACTTCCCTCTAATCCGAAAAGTCAGAGATATTGTCTTTCAGCTGGGGCCACGTGGCCACCCAGATCAACAGCCATATACCCCTTCCCCCAGCATCCTATCATTCAAACCTTCCACTCCTCCCCCTCTTCCTTCCATTCTCCCTGAGTCACAAGACTGGACACTCCTCCCACTCCTTATCCTCTACCCTCGCTCTCCAACCCCCAACACATTCCAGATGATATTCTCGCCGCTGAGTCAGCCTCTCCGCCGCTAGAGGCAATTGGGCCAGACCCAAGCACTCCAGGGGACTTCTCTGCAGCAGCAGCAACCCCTCCTCCCCTGGAGGAAGCTGGGCCACCTAAAGGAACCCGCCGGTGACGGATAATAGAAAACTCGGAAGCCCCTATGATGCTTCCTCTCCGTCCCTACGGGCCAATGAACCGATCCAACTGGCACCCAAACACCTTTAAATGTAGGTAGCATCTGTCCACTTATCGCCAGACTCTAATAGCGGGTCTCCGAGTGGCCGCCAGAGGGCCGACTAATTTGGCCAAGGTAAGAGAGATTATCCAAGGGCCTAATGAGTCTCCCTCTATGTTTCTGGAGAGAATTATGGAAGCATATAGGAAATATACTCCTTTTGATCCTCAGGCAGAGGATGAACAAGCATCTGTTGCAATGGCCTTTATCGAGCAGGCTGCCCTAGATATTAAGAGAAAGTTACAACGTCTAGATGTATTACAAGATAAGACCTTGAGAGATTTAGTAAGAGATGCTGAGAAAGTATATTATAAGAGAGAAACTGAGGAGGAAAGGGAACAGAGGAGAGAGACGGAAAGGGAACAAAAGGAGGATGAAAGGAGCAAAAGGCAGACTAAAGCATTGACTAAGGTTCTGGTCAGAGCACCAAATATGCCAGAAGTTAAAAAGCAGGGAGTCAGAAAGGGATACCTGGGCCCCCGCCAATGGCTGCCCCTGGCCTCAGATCAGTGTGCCTACTGTAAAGAAAACAGGACACTAGGCCAAAGAGTGCCCCCGAAAGAAGCAGAGATGCCAGTCCGCCGTGCTGACTCTAGAAGAGGACTAGGAAAGTCGGGGCTCGGATCCCCTCTCCGAGCTCAGGGTAACATTTAAAGTGGAGGGGACCCCAGTGAACTTTGAAGTGGATACAGGAGCAGTATAATCAACCTTTAAGACCCCACTGGGCCCCCTATCAAATAAATGGTCCCCTGTTAAAGGTACTAATGGCAGTAGATATTGGGCTGGGACAACTAAGAGGACTATGGACCTAGGAAATGGAAAAGTCCACCACGCTTTCCAAGTAATCCAAGAATGCCCAGCCCCATTGATGGGCTGGGATCTGCTTACCAAACTCTGGGCTAGAATAACCTTTAACCCTGATGGTCCCCAAGTGGAGTTTCTAAAGCCTTCAGTAAAAACTCCCATAGTCATGGCTTTGACAACATCCGTAGAAGATGAACATCAACACTTCGCGCCTCCTAGGACTGATCAAACAGGCAAACTACCCCAGAAATGGATAAAAGATTATCCTAATGCCTGGGCAGAAACTGCTGGGTTAGGTCTAGCCATATAACAACCTCCAATAGTAGTAGAATTAAAAGCCTCTATCTCTCCAATCGGTGTTAAACAATATCCTCTAATCAAAGAAGCTAAGGATGGGATAAGGGCCCATATTCAGAAATACCTGGCTCTTGGGGTCTTAAGGCCCTGTCATTTGTCCTAGAATATCCCCCTGCTACCAGTAAGAAAGCCAGGAACTGGGGACTACCGGACGCTTCAATACCTAAGAGAGATCAACAACAGAGTGCAGGACATTCACCCCACTGTACCGAATCCATATAATTTGCTTAGCGCTCTGAATCTGGAGCAGGAATGGTACACTGTGCTAGACTTAAAAGATGCTCACTTTTGCTTGCCCGTACATAAGGACACTCAGTTGCTGTTTGCTTTTGAGTGGATAGACCCCGAAAAAGGAACATCTGTCCAACTAACCTGGACTAGACTCCCACAGGGGTTCAAAAACTCTCCCACTCTCTTTGATGAACCCCTCCACAAGGACTTCAATGACTTCAAAACTGCAGACCCCGATGTCACCATACTCCAATATGTGGATGGTCTGCTACTGGCAGCCGACACCAAAGAGAACTATGAGTCTGGGACCCAAGCATTATTTTCCAAGCTTGCTCGGCTTGGATATAGGGCTTCTGCCAAAAAGGCCCAAATTTGTCAGCAAGAAGTAATCTTCCTGGGTTATTCTCTTAGGGGTGGCAAAGGATGGCTCACTGAGCCCACAAAACGAACCTTTGTGCAGATACTGCCCCCATCTAATAAGAGACAACTCAGGGAGTTTCTTGGGACTGCCGGCTTTTGCAGGTTATGGATTCCTGGGTTCGCGTCTCTGGCTGCCCCTTTATACCCGCTGATAAAGGGGGATGCCCACTTCCAATGGACCCCTGAGCACCAACAAGCTTTTGATAATGTCAGAAAAAAGGTGCTGCTATCTGCTCCGGCCTTAGCACTCCCAGATATAGAAAAACCCTTCAGTCTCTACATCGAGGAAAAGAAAGGAATAGCACGGGTTGTGCTCACTGAGACTTTGGGACCTTGGAAAAGGCCGGTAGAATACTTATCAAATAAACTGGACCCAGTGGCTAGTGGGTCGCCCCATTGCTTTAGAGCTATAGCAGCGGCAGCCCTTCTAATAAAAGATGCTGATAAATTAACGTTGGGACAGAAGCTAACGATTATAGTCCCCCATGCCCTGGAGTGCATCATCTGTCAGCCTCCAGAGATGTGGCTATCAAACTCTAGAATAACCCACTACCAGAACCTCTTGCTTGACAAAGACAGAATCATGCTGGGACCCGCTGCTCCACTCAACCCGGCTACACTGCTGCCAGAAGAATCATCAAGACCCGTTGCTCATGAGTGTCAACACATACTGGCAGAGGAAACCAGTATACGACGAGACTTGAAGGATCAGCCACTGCCTTGCCCTGAAGTTGTATGGTTTATGGATGTCAGCAGCTTCCTCCAAGATGGTAAGCGGTGGGCTGGAGAAGCAGTAGTTAGCAAAATTAATGTCATCTGTTCCTCTGGTCTCCCAGAACTGACATCAGCCCAAAAAGCAGAACTGATTGCCCTTACGAAAGTATTGGAACTAGCAACAGGCAAAAGGGCCACCATATACACTGATAGCCGCTATGCATTTGCCACTGCAAATGTGCACGGGGCTATTTCCCATCAAAGGGGGTTATTAACCTCCACCTGGAAAGAAATAAAGAACAAAGATGAGATCCTCCAACTTCTCTCAGCAGTGCAGGGCCCTAAGGAACTAGCTATAGTGCACTGCCCAGGGCACCAGAAGGGAAACGAACCCTTGGCGGTTGGAAAAAGAAGGGCAGATGAGGAAGCTTAATTGGCAGCCCTAAATGGAGTGACTGTGTTAACTTTTTCCACACCAGGGGGAACAACAATCAGGAGACTTGGCCGCACCGGAACATTCAGGCAACTTATCATCTGAGGAGACAGATACAGAACTCTGGGATCCTACAGAGCCAAGATTACAATTTCAAAAAGCCCACCTTTATGTCAAAGACGTACACCAGCTCACCCACTTAGACTCAGAGAAGATATAGGCACTCTTAAAGGACCGGAGAAAGGACTTATTATTGACTGACTCACAGAGGAAAGAAATAGCTGAGCAGGTGACTAGAGCTTGTCAAGTCTGCCAAGTAGTTAATGCTTACCCATCCAAGCTTCCTGCAGGGAAGCGCTTACAAGGAACCAGACAAGGACAATTCTGGGAATTGAACTTTACTGAAATTAAGCCAGCAAGGTATGAACTTAAATATCTCCTAGTCTTTGTAGATACTTTTTCAGGATGGGTCGAAGCCTTCCCCATGAAGAAAGAAACAGCTCAGATGGTAGTCAAAAAGATCGTAGAAGACATTTTTCCAAGGTTCGGCCTGCCTAAGGTAATAGGGTCCGCTAACGGACCGGCATTCATGCCCCAGGAAAGTAAGGGATTTGCCAGGACCCTGGGGATTAATTGGAAGTTACATTGTGCTTATAGACCCTATAGCTCAGGACAGGTAGAAAGGATGAATAGAACCATCAAAGAGTACTTAACAAAATTAAGCTTGGATACTGGCATAAAAAATTGGACTATGCTCCAACCTTATGCACTGTTTTGTGAAAGAAATACCCCCTCCGCCTCTTTGTGTAACCTCACCTCTTATGAAATTCTCAATGGTGCCCTTCCTCCAGTAGGGGACCTAATCCCAACTACGAGACTTAATGATTCCTTTCACACCCCCTTGCTTCACAGATTTAAAGCCCTTTAACAAACCCAGCACCCAGCGATACCTGTGGAAACATTTGGCCTCTGCTTATCAGACTGGAGACGAGGGAACCCCACATTGATATCAAGTGGGAGGCTTCGTCTACGTGAGATGGCGTCAGGTGTCATCCCTGGAACTCCACTGGAAAGGACCATACCAGGTGCTGCTTATAACACCCACAGTGGTGAAAGTGGATGGGATCACTTCCTGGATCAATGCCTCCCATCTCATGCCTGAGCCCTGTACAGACTCTGGCTGGAAACTTCTACAGACTGGTATCCATCTCAAGTTGCGTGTCCGTCATGTGGGTAGGGCTATGGATTCTTCCCATGACCACCAGCAGCCCTAATCCCCATCAGCGTGCTCAGCAACAAGGGCAAGTAATGAATCCTAATGGGCAAGTAGTGTGATCTATTTCACAAACAGCCACCTTATGGACTTGGTGGCCATCTCTCCACCTGGAAATTTGTCAGCTTGCCATAGGCTTCCCTGACTGGGATCTCCCTGACATAGAGGACCCCACACATATCCCACTCAAACCCTAACTAGGGCAACATAGACCACCTTAACCCATGAATTGTGGATGTCATCTCCCCCAGCTCAGGTGTAAACTAGCCAGTCTTGACTATTATGTGTGCCCACCTGATTTCCAAAGTCATAAAACAGGCCCAAACCTGTGGAGGACCCAGTGACTTTTATTGTAGATCTTGGGGTTGTGAACAAACGAAAGCTGCATGGTGGAACCCAAACTCCCCAGAAAGGTATGATTCCGGTAGGATGAAATGACACATGGATTGATCCCAAGAAATGTGCTGCTTGCCCAGTGGTGTCAAAAACTCGCTGTGGAAAGAATACTCTATGTTACCCCCTCAATATAACTTTCACTTCCAAAGGAAGGGGCTACCTCAGAAAAACCTGGCCTATGGGAAATACGTGGGGAATGCGATTCTATATTTATGGCCCAGGTGATGAATTTGGTCTCTGGTTCACCGTCTGGCTTAAAAAGAAAGAAAATCCCACAGCAATAGGACCCAATCCCCTCAAGCCAGGGATTAAGCCTCCTAAACCTTCCATGCCTAGATCTACCAGAACCCCTCTACCATCTAATACTTCCTGGATTCCGTCTTTGCCTACTTCCCCAGTCCAGAGTAGATCTGACTCCTCCCCCTGGGAACTAATTAAAGGAACCTTTATGGTACTGAACTCCACACAGTCAGAACTCCTTGTATTTCAGCCCAGGTCTTTGACAGCCCTGTAAATTATTGTGTAATGGTGCAGATACTCTCCAGGGTACTCTATCATAATGCCTAATCATTTGAAGGTCTACTAGGGGGACAAACAACCCGATATCAAGGGGAACCATTGTCCCTTACTCTAGCCATCCTATTGGGGATAGGAGCTGCTGCAGGAGTGGGTATGGGAACAGCTTCTATGATGCGTGGTTAACAACAAATGGCCCAATTAGAAACAGCAATAAATCAAGACTTGAAGACGTTAGAGACCTCCATCACAGCTTTGCAGGAATCCTTAACCTCTCTCTCTCTGAAGTTGTTTTACAGAACAGGTGAGGATTAGACCTCCTCTTGATGAGGGAGAGGGCCTCTGTGTTGCACTGAGAGAAGAATGTTGTTTTTATGCTGACCATATTGGAGTTGCAAAATAATTCATGAGTAAATTAAGAAAATACCTTGAAGAGCGCCAGAGAGAATGGGAGATTCAACAAGGGTGCTTTGAGTCATGGTTAACCGAGTACCCCTGGTAACTACACTAATATCAGACTTAGCTGGACCCCTGATCATCCTTATGGTGTTGCTAACTGTGGGACCTTGTTTGCCTAACCACATAGTTTCCTTTCTCCAGGCTCAGATTAGGCAGGTGAAACTCATGATAATCAGACAGAAATATGCTGCACTGGTAGGAATAGAATGTGAAACCCCACAATAATTTTGATTCATTACTTTTAAGATTAAAAGTAGTCAGAAAAAGGGGTGGGAAATGAAAGAATAAAAGAAATTGAAATTGAAACGTAAAGAACCAGGTTTTGTACATTTTCCAAGCTGCACTCAGAACCTGAAATTCCTGTGGCACTTAAGACAATTCCCGGATCTTCCCATTAGATGTGTGTTGAAATCTTCCCTGACCACCTCGTTACTTAACCACCCCTTCCCAGAAACCATGCAGATTTGCACGTATACATCTCAGTGCTTCAACCAATCAGTTTAAATGTATACTCCTTCTCACGGCTGACCAATCACCCGCTGCCCAACCTGTTCCCACCAATGAATGTGCTAATCATGTTTTAGAGTTATTATTTGATTTTCCCGCGGTATATGATGATTTTCTAAAGGAGGCTATGATGTATGTAAAGTCCCTGCCCTCTCTAAAGAATGTATATAAACTCTGCTCAAGTTGTTCTCGGGGCTCTTTGTTCTTTGCTCCTCTGAAGTGAGCTCTGAGCCTCAGCATGCTGGACCCCCAATAAACCCTTTGCTGTGGCATGAGACAGTCTCTTGGTGGTCTTTTCCTCCGAAGTTCGCCCGACCTTTTCAGTTCCTGACTTCCGTCAAGTGAGAATAGGGATCATTTGGGTCAAATGAGTTCTTCAAAGCCCTACAGTGGATAGCCCATAGGTGCTTGGGTTTTCTCATGACTCCAAATCACATAGAAAATCTACACCTGACAGTCATTAGGCCTCAAATTGGAGAAGCAGAGCAGTATTAAAGGCAGGCTTATTTGATCACTCCTGGTTCAAAGGAAGGGTGTTTAGGCCACCCTGACTTTTGGCAAATGAGGGGCAATGGAGCTTATTTTGGACACTGTCTTGGGCTGCACCCCTCATGGAAACTTCCAGCCAGAGGTTATGATGCGTGTCTGTGTAGAAGAAGATGAGGCCCATGTGGGAGTGTTTTGATTTAAATTGTGGTCATATGTGTGGTAGCTGGAAGAGATTACTGGGTCCTCCTGGGCCTGAACTCTGGTGTGACTCCTTTTAGACACTGTGTCCTGGAACTGAGCTTAGTGAAGTATTGCCATGAGTTGTGTTGGGATTTGAGGAGGCCATGCATGAGAGTCGCCCTTGGAACCTGAGATGTAGGCCCAGGGTAGCTTTCCACAGAGCACTGGGAATCTCAGTCAGGATACCACAAGATTTTATTCTGAAAGACTTGGCAGCCATAGTTGAGATCAAAACACTCATGGATCTCAATTGTAGACCTCAATGAGCCTGGCTTCAGGTGACCTTTTGGACACTCTTTGGGAAGCCTTGCCTGTGAGAGTTCTCCAGAGTTTTCATTGAAATGATCATACTCACCATTTAATGGTTCCTGCATGAATTGAAATCCACTGTGCCTCCAACTTCATCCTTGATAAATGGCTAGATAAATAGTTTAAATTTTTGAAATTCCCATGAACAGGTGGCATACAGAACCTTTGGATGTCCTATTTCTGATCATGAGTGTACCAGACAGTGCCTTGATTGATTGGGTTTAATGAAAATGGTGTAGAACCGAGATGCCAGTAATTTGGAGCCTGATGAGTAGAGGGCCTAGAGCAGCGGTAGGCAGGTGTGTGATAAAACATCTGTGATGGGGCCATGTGGATCTGCCTTTGGATTCCAAATGTCATGAGACGGACATGGTGCAGCCAGGAGACCATTATAAGTAAACACATCTTGTTATATGGAGAGGTTTTAGGGTAATTTACAGAATCAGGTTGCTATGGTCAAGGGAGCAAGCTATGTGATATAGAGGCCGGTTTCATGAATGCTCATGTGTGAGCCACCACATGTGATAGAACTCCCTCCAGCACTGTGTCCCAGTTGAACTCCTTGTATTTCATGAAGCAAATACAAAATTCGCAGTGCAGCAGCAAGAAACACCAGGAAAAGTGGAGGATTACTAAATGGCTTCACAGTCCACACGGGCAGACACTTAGACCACTGTGTCCCAGTTGAACTCCATGTATTTCGTGAAGCAAATACCAAAGTCGCAGTGCAGCAGCAAGAAACACAATGAAGAGTGGAAGAAGAACAAATGAATATACAATCCACGCGGGGACACACTTAGCCCCAAGTGGCCATAGTATACCTACAAAGAGAGAATTCAGCACTGCTCCCTCATGTTCATTGGAAT
The DNA here is from genome assembly GCF_048772815.1 of Callospermophilus lateralis. Lineage (NCBI taxonomy): Eukaryota > Metazoa > Chordata > Mammalia > Rodentia > Sciuridae > Callospermophilus > Callospermophilus lateralis. The sequence continues at coordinate 65,303 of NW_027513485.1, forward strand.
ATTACAATTTATGTCCTCCAGGTCACATAGATGCTGACCCAGCTTTGATCGTCTCACTAGAAGGAAGCAAAAGCTCCTGAAAACAACATATATTTCAAGTGCCCAAACTCAGAGGCAGTTTCTCAAGAAGTCTTTAGGCCAGCAGAGCTCTGTGATTGTGGAGTGCTTACCCTGTCCCTTACTTTTGAAAACTCCTCTACCACCTCCATGGTTGTGAACTCCTGATCAAATTCCATTTCAGATATGTATTCACATATTTTCTATCTCTTTTCCTCTAATTGTGTCTTACTTGGGGCGAAGATAATGTCAAGGGATTGTTCTGGATGAGAGTGGGAAGATTTTTCTGAAGCACATATTTGCATACACATTGGATTCATTTTCCTATTTTCCATTCAAAATACTGAATCACTGACATTAACACATACCCTACTAGACTCTGACTACTAATCCTAATATGTTGGAGAAAAATACCCCCAAAAGAATAGAACTACAAGCAGTTCAGAGGAGGCATGGTGGATAGTTGGGCTTGCCTTTTGAATTATATAGTGTACGAGTTTTAAATCTTGTCAATTTTTTTTGAAATAGTTCTCCATGTATTTTAAAAGTTAAGAAATATGTGAATTCCTGTCTCCCTTTCTCTGAAGCCTATTCAGCACCTGTATTTTTATATGCACATTTAGAATCCTAACTGTTACCACACGTACGTTCTTGTGTGGAGGCTGAATTGGCAGATACAAATTGTGAAAAGGGATCACTCCTCCTAAACGCTGTTGGAACTGAAAATTCAACCTGTGGGTGAGCTTCCTAGTTGAACAACATTATACATAAATCGATGTTCAGTAAAATGAATTTATTTGGATCTGTGGATGATATATATTTCATGGTGATTTTAAATTGGCATATAGTGCTACTTTTTAATGTCTGTGAATGTTTGTGTGTGTGTGTATATATATATATACACACTCTCCAGATTTTTCAAAATATGAAATATATGTGTATTATTTTACACATCCTAAATTTTTCATATTCATGAATGTGGATTTATAATCATCTTTTCACAAGATTATTCTCAGAAATATTCACATACCCTACTAGACTCTGACTACTAATCCTAATATGATGGAGAAAAGTAACGCAAACAGAATAGAAATACAAGCATTTCAGAGGAGGCATGTTGTATATTTGGACTTGCCTTTTGCATGATAAATGGTAGGTGTTATAAATCTGGTCAATTTTCAATTGAAATAGTTCTCCATGTGTTTTTAAAATTAACAAATATATGAATTCCTGTCCCTTTCTCTGTAGCCTATTCATCACATGTATTTTTATATGCATTTATAGTATCCTACCTGGTATCACATGTACATTTTTGTGAGTTGGCTGACTTGGTAGATACAAATTGTGAGAAGAGATCACTCCTCCAAATCGTTGTTGGAACTGAAAATTCCACCTATAGGGGAGCTTCCTAGTAGAAAAACATTATACATAAACTCATGTTCAGTAAAATAAATATTTTTGCATCTTTGGATGATATATATTTATAGATGAATTTTGAGTGGCATATATATTGCTACTTTTTAATGTCTGTGTGTGTGTTTTGTGTAAATATATATATATATATATATATATATATATATATATATATATATATACACTCTCCAGATTTTTGAAAATATGAAATATATGTGTCTTATTTATACTCGCTAAATTTATTCATGTTCATGGACTTGGATTTATAATCAACTTTTCACAAGATTATTCTCAGAAATATTCATCCACCTGAAAAACAGATTTAACTAATATTTCTACAGTAACTGACCAAGTTTAACATCAATGCACCTTGATTCCGATATGACAAGCTGTGCATTTTGACGTTCATTTTTATTAAACCCTGGTACATTAATATTTATTCATATTATGGACATCATAGGATATATATTTCATCCACAAATTCACAAATTTATGGGCATTTGTTTCACTTTCAATCAATTCCTGCTTCAGAACACATGTATTCCTCCAGGTGTCTTGACTGGTCTTTTCATGTGACTTCTACACAAACACATTATTTTCGATTTTCATAATCAATTTTGAAGCAAAACTCACACCCTTTATGATAAACCATAACCCTAATATTACAAATAGATGTATAATTGGTTTGAATGAATGTATGTTTATCAATATAAAATTTTCTTTATATTTTCAGATACCACTTCAATCCATTTTTTAAAGTTGAAACCAATTATATTCTTTATTCACACTATTGTCTATTCATACATTTTCTCTATATTCAGAGACACAGGGTGCACGTATTTGTACCCCCAATACTAATTTATATGTCTTCAACATATTGCTTCCAGAAATGGTGGAAGAAATACTCATGTCACCTGATATAAATATACATTTTTTCAGTGTAATATTCTGGACACAAAACGCAAATGTCACACTTATGATTGTACCAAATCCTAAATAGGAAGTGAGCATGGATTACTAAAACCATCCATGTCCAGGTTGCCTAATGCTCTCAAATGTCTATCCTGTCGGTGACTACATATTTGTTTCTTCCTAAGATTATATATTAAATCTCAACCTGTTGAAAATGTCTAATCCTATCACTCACTTTATACTTTGCCTGATTTCCTAATGTTTCTATTGATAAATGCTTTCCTACATATTTTTTCCAGTTCATCACTGTGACCAACTCTTCACATGTGCTGACATTTACATTCACTCTCTAACCAAAACTCTATTGCTAAAGTACTTTTGGTCCAAATCCTATTCTCACTCTTCTATCTAAACCTACACTATCTTCCTAATCCTACCGACTATCCCTTTTTGACTGGATGTTTTCTTACACATTCAATCAACCAAGGTACATGGTCCTTTGCCATTATATATCGATTTATCTGAGATATCTGTGCAGAACATTGTTCAAAGCTAAGTTTCCCACTCCAGTGCCCAGTGCACTTCTGGGCTTCAAATCTTATCTAGAATTCCATTGTCATACTTATATTTCACCTCTATATTCTTATAAATACCACAGGATCCCAATATTCTTATTCATCCAGCAGAATGATTCCTAACACAAATCGAACCTGTTATTAACCCTAACCATATACTGTTCCCTCAATCTATCTTTACAAAAGAGCAGGACTGAGTTGGTCTTACAATACAAAAATGTAGGGAGACTTTCACCTGCTGAGAAGCTCAAAGGTCTATGCAGATATAATCCCTGGAGAAGATATAGGGAACTATGAAGTACCTGAGAGAGAAAAAGTCATCTTCAATTGCAAACAACCTGCTCATGACGAAGGGATGTGTCTGAATCAGCCTCTATCTTCTTAATGTAGAGAAGATGGACCAAACCAGGCCTATGTAGAGAGCTGTTCCCAGGTGCCTATGGTTGATATAACTTTCTATCTTGTGAAATTGTAACAGGAAATAGGGGCAGCCTCCATCTCATGAGACCCTTGGAAACAACTGTTAGGACAAAGTGGTTGCAAAGGCAGCAAATTCAATCAGTTCCAGAAAGAAGTGACCTCATCTAATTTTCTTGTTGAAGGAACACTCTAAACTTGGAATCCAGGCACCCAGAGGCAGTCCCAGTTCCAGTCCCAGTGGGCTCACTTGTTTAGATTTACAGAGGACAGAGTCCGTCTTTCTTGGTAAATACTGATGTGAGTATGGCCAAATGCCAGGTGAGCTCTGAAGAGGGGCCTTTCCTGAGAAAGCAGGTAGTGTCTCACTGCTGGTCCCGGACAATTTCACAGAGTTAGCCAAAGAGACCTGATCTGAGACAGGACAGGCCGTTTCGGGGGAACATAAAATGGTCCACCAGTCAGAGGGCTCTCCAGATAGTCACATACCTACTTGGAGGAAGGAGGTGCCTTTGTGGTTGTGGGTGTGAGTTTGTGGTTTTGTCTCATGTTCTGAGAATAGGTAGGAAAGGCAGTTTGTTTGGTTTGGAATGGACTGTGTCTACTGAGTGCTTTGACAAGGCAAGTGTTTCTATGTCTGTGTATCCCACCGTGTCTGTGGTTGTAGACATTAGAAAAGAGAATGCATCAATGGATTTGTCATGTCTAGTAGAAAGCTTCTCAGCATTCATCCTGCCTAATTTATGAATGGACTGTGGATTGCCTTATGGATGTGCAACACCTACTATCTTCCAAAGTTCCTGTTTTCTTCGTAGAATTATGGCCACTCTTCAGAATAGGCTTATGATTTTATGTCCACCATATGAACCACCTCCAAGATCTGTGACATGGCTATGTACTGGATAGCTGAAGGGAATGAGAGCATGTCAGAAAACACAGATATCATTGGGACCAGGAGAGTCTCAATGGAGAAATCCTGCTTTGGGTCTTTTGCTTACCTATTTGTCTGTTGCCCTGAATGTCAGGAAGTTCTTTGACTCAGGCCACCCCTTTTTGAAGCCTGAAGAAAACAGTTTTCAAATGAAAATGAATGGGCATCACCTTGGGCTCTTTGCTTAATTGCTTTAGAATGGGATGTGTCTGAATCAGCCTCTTGGCCCTGTGTGAGGCTGTGGCTTTGATTCTCAGCACCTGATGGGTCTAAAGAAGGATCCCATGTGTGCATCCAAAACCAAAATGGCCAAAAGAGCGGTCATTGTGGATGGAGTCTCTCGTCTTCCTCTGTAATGTTCCTGCCTCCATCAAGTGAGAATAGGGATCCTTCGGGTCAAATGAGTTCTTCAAAGCCCTGCAGAGTCTAGCCCATAGGTGCTTGGGTTTTCTCATGACTCCCATTTACAAAAAGAATCTAAACCCCACAGTCAATAGGCCACAAATTGCAGAAGTGGAGCAGTATTAACGGCAGGCCTATTTGATCACTCCTGGTTCACAGGAAGGGAGTCCGGGCCTTTAGGCATATGAGGGGTAAGGAAGCTTCTTTTGGACATTGTCTTGGGCTGTGCCCCTCATAGAATCCTCCAGCCAGAGGTAATGATGAGTGTCTATATGGAAGAAGATGAGGTCCATGTGGGAGTGTTTTGGTTTTAATTGTGGTCACTTGTGTGGCGGTTGGAAGAGATGAATTGGTCCACGTGGGCTGGAACTCTGGCGTAATTACCCTTAGAGACTGCATTCTGGAACTGATCTTAGAGAAGTATTGCAATGAGTTGTGTTGGGATTTTAGGAGACCACGCATGGAGTCCTTGGAAAATGAGTCTTGACCCAGGGTTGCTTTCCACAGAGCACTGGGAATCTCAGCCAGGATATCACATGATTTTATTCTGAAAGACTTGGCAGCAATAGTTGAGAGTCAAAACAAACATGGACCTCATATTGTAGACCTCAATGGGCCTGGCTTCATGTGAACTTTTGGCCACTCTTTTGGAAGCCTTGCCTGTGAGAGTTCTCGAGAGCTTTCATTAAAATGAGTTTCCTCAACATTTAATGGTTCCTGAATGAATTGAAACCCACAGTGCCTCCAACTTCATCCTTTAAAAATGGTTAGATAAATACCATGAAATGTTTAAAATTCCCATGAGCAGGTGGCACTGGAAAACCTTTGGATGTCCTGTTTCTGATTATGAATATACCAGAAGGTGCCTTGATTGACTGGTTTTCATGAAAATGGTATAGAAAAGAGATGCAAGTAAGTTCGAGCCTGCTGAGTAGTGGACCTAGAGAAGTTGTGGGCAGGTGTGTGATAAAAAATCTGTGGTTTGGCCATGTGGATCTGCCTTTGGCTTCCAAATGGATTATGACTGATATGGTGCAGCCAGCAGACCCTTCTCTCAAAAGGCATCTTGTTATATGTAGGAGTTTCAGGGCAATGTTCAGAATCAGGTTGCTATGCTCAAGGAGGCAAGCTGGTGGGATAGAAGCATGGTTGGTGCATTTTCCTGCAGACCCTGACCCACCACACGTGACAGAACTCGCTCCAGCACTGTGTCCCAGTTGAACTCCTTGTTTCATGAAGCAAATGCCAAATTGCGAGTGCAGCAGCAAGAAACAGCACGAAAAGTGGAGGATGACCAAATGGGTTCACAGTGCACACGGGGAGACACTTAGCCCCCATTGGTCACAGTTTACCTACAAAGAGAGAATTTAGCAAGGCTGCCTCATGTTCATTGGAAAACAAGAAACCATGTGCTCACAAAGGTCACAAAAATGCAGACCAGCTTGGATGGTCTCACTACAATGGAAGCTAAAGCTCCTGACAACAACATATATTTCATGTGCCCAACCTCAGAGGCAGTTTCTTAAGAACTCTTTAGGCCAGCAGAGCTCCATGTTTGTGGAGAGTTTACATTGTCCCTTAATTTTGGAAACTCCTCTACCTTCTCCAAATTTGTGAAAATTGAGCAGTTTCCATTGCAGATATGTATTCACAGATTTTCTAACTCTTCTGCTCTAATTGTGTCATACATGGGGCGAAGGTAATGTCAAGGCATTGCTCTGGATGAGAGTGGGAAGATATTTGTGTAGCACATATTTGCATACACATTGCATTCATTTTCAATTTTCTATTCGAAATACTGAATCCCTGACACTATCCCATACCCTACTATCCTCTGACTACTAATCCTAATATGATGGAGAAAAATACCCAAACAGAATAGAAATACAAGCAGTTCAGAGGAGGCATGCTGCATACTTGGACTTACCTTTTGCATGATAAATGGTAGGTGTTATAAATCTAGTCAATTTTGAATTGAAATAGTTCACCATGTGTTTTTTAAATTAAACAAATATATGAATTCCTGTCTCCCTTTCTCTGTAGCCTATTCATCACATGTATTTTCATATGCACTTATAGAATCCTACCTGGTATCACATGTACATTTTTGTGAGGTGGCTGACTTGGCAGATACAAATTGTGAGAAGAGATCACTCCTCCAAATTGCTGTTGGAACTGAAAATTCCACCTATAGGGGAACTTCCTAGTAGAACATCATTATACATAAACTCATGTTCAGTAAAATAAATATTTTTGCATCTGTGGATGATATATATTTAAAGATGAATTTTGATTGGCATATATATTGCTACTTTTAAATGTCTGTGTGTGGTTTTTTTTGTGTGTGTGTGGGTATGTGTGTGTATATATATATATATATATATATATATATATATATATATATATATACACTCTCCAGATTTTTCAAAATATGAAATATATGTGTCTTATATACACTCTCTAAATTCATTCATGTTCATGCATGTGGATTTATAATAAACTTTCCAAAATATTAGTCTCAGAAATATTCATCCACCTTAAATACATATTTGTTTCCTAGTACTGAAAACTAACATCAGTGAATGGTGCATACAAATGTTAATAATTCTACAGGAACTGATCCAGTCTATCACCAATGCAAGTAGATCCCAATGGGACATGATATATAATATGATGTTCATTTATATTCAACACTGGTACATTATTATTTCTTCAGTTTTTGCTCATCATAAGATATGTATTTCATCCACAAGTTCACAAATTTGTAGGCATTTCTTTAAACTTTAATCACTTCCTACTTCACAACACATGTATTGTCAGGGTTTCTTGACTGGTCTTTTCATGAGACTTCTTTCCAAACACATTATTTTCGATTTCCATAATCACTTTTGAAGTAAAACTCACACACTCTTCATGATAAACCAAAACACTAATATTGACATTAGATGAATAACTGGTTGGAATGAATGATTGTATATGCATATAAGATTTCCAGTAATTTTTCAGATATCAGTTCATCCCATTATATTAAGTCGGAACAAGTTATATTACTTATTCACAGTATGGTCTATTCATGCTTTATCTCTATATTCATAGACATAGGGTACACCTCTTTGTACGCCCAATACTAATTTTATGTCTTCAGTATATTGCTACCAAAAATGGTGGAAGAAATACTTATGTCACCTGATCTACATATACATATTATCACAATAATATTCTGGACAAAAATGTAAATGTTACACTTATGATTGAACCAAGCAAAGCCTAAATGAAATGTGAACATAGATTACTAAAAACATCCATGTCCAGGGTGCCTAATGCTCTCAAATGTCAATATTATTGGTGACTTCATATTTGTTTCTTTCTAAGATTCAACCTCAAGCCTGTTGAAAATGTCTAATCCTCTCACTCACTTTATACTTTCCCTGATTTCGTAATATCTTTATTGATATCTTCTTTTCTACATGTTTTCCCCACTTCATCATCGTGACTGGCTCTTCATATGTGCTGACATATACATTCACTCTCTAACTGAAATCCTATTGCTAAAGAACTTTTGTTCCAAATCATATACTCACTCTTCTTCCTAAAACGACCGACTATCTTCCTAATCCTACCGACTATCCCTTTTTGAAGGGATGTTCTCTTCTACATTCAATCTTCCAAGGTACAAGGTCCTATGCCATTGTATATCAAATTATCTGAGACATCTGTGCAGAACATAATTCAAAGCTAAGTATCCCAATCAAGGGCCCAATGCCCTTATGGGTTTAAAATCATACCTGGATTTCTGTTTTCATATTTATATTTCACCTCTACATTCTTGTAAATATACCAGGTTCCCAATACCATTATTCATCCAGAAGAATGAATCCTAACACAAATCGAAATCAAACCTGTTATTAACCCAAAACATACACTGTTCCCTCAATCTCATTTTACAGAAGAGCAGGGACAAAGTTGTTCTTACAATACAGAAAAGTAGGGGACCTTCCACCTGCTGAGATCCTCAAAGGTCCATGCAGAAATGATACCTGGAGAAGTTGTAGACAGGTATGAAGGACCTGAAAGAGCAAAAGTCATCTTCGATGACAAACCACCTGGTCAGGATGAAGGGATGTGTCTGAATCAGCCTCTCTCTTCTTATTGTGGAGAAGATGGACCAAACCAGGCCTGTGTGTGTGCCTATGGTTGATATACCATTCTAAATTGTGAAAGTGTCAGAGGAAGAAGGGGCAGCCTCCATCTCATGGGGCCCTTGGAAGCAACTGTTAGGACCAAGTGGTTGCAAAGGCAGTGACCTCATTCAGTTCCAAAGAAAGTGTCATACCTCATTTCCTTGGTGATGGAACTCTCTGAACTTGGTATCCAAGAAGCCAGGCACCCAGATGCAGTTCCAGTCCCAGTCCCAGTGGGCTCACTTGTTTGGATTTACCAAGGACAGAGTCAGTCTTTCTTGGTACCTACTGATGTGAGGATGGCCAAATGCCAGGAGAGCTCTGAAGAGGGACCTTTCCTGAGAAAGCAGGGAGTGGCTCACCACTTTTTCCTGACAACTTCACATAGTTGGCCAAGGAAACCAGATCTGAGAGAATACAGGCCATTTCGGGGGAACATAGTATTGCCCACCAGTCAGAGAACACTCCGGATAGTCACAGACCTACTTAGGGGAAGGAGGTGCCATTGTGAGTGTGGGTGTGTGGTTTTGTCTCTTGTTCTGAGAATAGGTAGGAAAGGCGGTTTGTTTGGTTTTCAGTGAACTATTTCTAGTAAGTCATTTGACAAGGTGAGTGTTTCTATGTCTGTGTATCCCACTGTGTCCGTGGTTGTAGATATGAGAAAAGACAATGCAACAATGGATGTGTCCTGTGTAGTAAAAAGATTCCCAGCATTCATCCTGCTCAATTTATTAATTGACTGCAGCTTGCCTTATGGATTGGCAAAACCTACTACCTTCCTAAGTCCCTGTTTTCTTCCTGAATTCTGGCAACTCTCCAGAATAGTCTCATTGTTTTGTGTCCAAGATATGTACCAACTCCAAGGTCTTTGACATGTACATGTACTGGATACCTGAAGGGAATGGCCAGTATCTCAGAAAACTCAGATATGAGTGTGACCAGAAAAATCTCAGTGGAGATACCATGCTTTGGGCCTTTTGCTTACCTATTGTTCTGTTGCCCTGAATGTCAGGAAGATGTTGGGCTCAGGCTACCCCTTTGTGAAGCCTGAAGAAAACAGTTTTCAAATGGAAATGAATGGGCATCACCTGTGGCTCTTGCTAAATTGCTTCGGAAAGGGATGTGTCTGAATCAGGCTCTCTACCCTGTGTGAGGCTGTGGCTTAGATTCTCAGCACCTGATGGATCTAAAGAAAGATCCCATGTGTGAAACCAAAACCAAATTCGCAAAAAATTTCAGTCATTGTGAATGAATTCTATTGCCTTTCTCTGTAGGTTCCTGAAATCAATCAAGTGAGAATAGCGATCCTTTTGGTCAAATGAGTTCTTCAAATCTCTGCAGAGGTGCTTGTCTTTTCTCATGACTCCAGTTCACATAAAGAATCTAAACCCCACAGTCAGAAGGCCTCAAATTGGAAAAGCGGAGCAGTATTAATGACAGGCCTATTTGATCACTCCTGGTTCACAGGAAGGGTGTCCTTCCCACCCTGACTTGAGCCAAATGAGGGGCAAGGGAGCTTATTTTGGACACTCTTTTGGAATGTGCCCCTCATGGAAAGCTCCAACCAGTGGTTATGATGAGTGTCTATAAGGAAGAAGATGGGGCCATGTGATAGTGTTTTGTTTTTAATTGTGTTCATTTGATTGGCGGTGTGAAGAGATGACTGGGTCAACCTGGGCTTGAACTCTGGTTTGATTCCCCTTAGAGACTGCGTTCTGGAATTGACCTCAGAGAAGTATTGCCATGAAAAGTGTTGGGATATTAGGAGGCCACGCATGAAAGTCACCCTTGGAAACTGAGATCTAGGCCCAGGGTGGTTTTCCAAAGAGTACTGGGAATCTCAGCCAGTATATCACATGATTTTATTCTGAAAGACTTGGCAGGGATAGTTTTGAGTCAAAACACACATGGACGTCACATTGGAGACCTCACTGCGCCTGGCTTCATGTGACCTTTTGGCCACTCTTTTGGAAGCCTTGCCTGTGAGAGTTCTCCAGAGCTTTCTTTGAAATGAACTTCCTCAACATTTAATGGTTCCTGAATGAATTGAAACCCACAGTGCCTCCAACTTCATCCTTGAAAAATGGCCAGATAAATACCATGAAATTTTTAAAATTCCCATGACCAGGTGGCACTGGAGAACCTTTGGATGTCCTGTTGCTGATCTTGTGTGTACCAGACCCTGCCTTAATTCACTGGGTTTCATTAAAATGGTGTAGAACAGAGATGCCATTGAGTTATAGCCTGCAGAGTTGTTGGCCTAGAGAAATGGTGTGCAGTTTTGTGATAATACATCTGTGTTGTGACCACGTGGTTCTGCCATTGGCTTCCAAATTCATTGTGACTGCCATGGTGCAGCCAGGAGACCTGTATATGTAAAAGCATGTTTTTATATTGAAAGATTTCAGGGCCATGTTCAGAATCAAGTTGCTATGGACATGGGGGCAAGCAAGTTAGAGCCTGCAGAGTATTGGGCCTAGAGAAGTGGTCTGCAGTTGTGTGATAATACATCTGTGTTATGGCCATGTGGATTTCTCATTGGCTTCCAAATTTTTTGTGACTAACATGGTGCAGCCAGGAGACCCGAATATGTAAAAGCATGTTTTTATATGGAGAGGATTCAGGGCCATGTTCAGAATCATGTTGCTATGGACAAGGGGGCAAAGTATGTGGGAAAGAAGCCTGGTTGTTGCATTCTCCTGCAGACCCTGACCCACAACACGTGACAGAACTCCCTCCAGCACTGTGTCCCTGTTGAACTTCTTGAATTTTGTGAAGCAAATACCAAACTCCCAGTGCAACAGCAGGAAACACCACGAAAAGTGGAGGATGACCAAATGGCTCCACAGTCCACATGGGGAGACAATTAGACCCCAGTGGCCACTGTTTACCTACAAAGAGTGAATTCAGCACTGCTGCCTCATGTTCACTGGAAAATAAGAAACCATATCCTCCAGGTCACATAGATGCAGACCCAGATTTTATTGTCTCACTACAAAGGAAGCTAAAGCTCCTGAAAATAACGTATGTTTCAAGTGCCCAACCTCAGAGGCAGTTTCTCAAGATGTCTTTACGCCAGCAGACCTCCATGTTAGAGGAGTGTTTACCATGTCCCTTACTTTTGGAAACTCCTCTACCACCTCCAAGGTTCTGAACTCTGAGCATTTTCCACTCAATATATGTATTCACAGATTTTCTAACTTTTCTATTCTAATTGTGACTTACTTCAGGCGAAGGTAATGTCAAGGATTTGTTCTGGATGAGAGTGGGAAGATTTTTGTGTAGCATATATTTGCATACACATTTGATTCATTATTCTATTTTCCATTTGAAATACTGATCCCTGACACTAACTCATAACCTACTGGACTCTGACTACTACTCCTAATATGATGGAGAAAAATAACCCAAACAGAATAGAAATCCAAGCAGTTCAGAGGAAGCATGGTGTATAGTTGGACTTGCCTTTTGCATAAAAAAGGGTATGTGTTATAAATCTAGTCAATTTTCTGTTGAAATAGTTATCCATGTGTTTTTAAAGTTAACAAATATGTGAATTCCTGTCTCCCTCTCTCTGTAGCCTACTCAGCACATGTATTTTTATATGCACATATAGAATCCTACCTGGTATCACACGTACATTCTTGTGAGGTGGCTGACTTGGCAGATACAAAATGTGAGAAGAGATTACTCCTCCTAAATGCTGTTGGAACTGAAAATTTAATGTATGGGTAAACTTCCTAGTTAAACAACATTATACATAAATCTATCTTCAGTAACATGAATATTTTTGAATCTGTGGATGATGTATATTTCATGGTGAATTTCAATTGGCATATATATTGCTATTTTTATAGTCTCAGTTTGTGTGAGTGTGTGTGTGTGTATGTATATATATATATATATATATATATATATATATATATATATATATATATACTCTCCAGATTTTTCAAAATATGAAATGTATGAGTCTTATTATACACTCCCTGAATTCATTCATGTTCATGTATGTGGATTTATAATCAACTTTTCACAAGATTATTCTCAGAAATACTCATCTACCTGAAATACATATTTGTTTCCTAGTACTGAAAACTAACTTCAGTGAATGGTGCATACAAATTCTAATATTTCTACATTAACGGACGCAGTTTAACATCAATTCAAGTAGATTCCTATGGGACATGATGTGTATTTTAACGTTCATTTTTATTCAACACTGGTACATTACTATTTCTTCAATTTCTGCACATCATCGTATATATTTATCATCCACAAGTTAGCAAATATATAGGCGTTTGTTTCACTTTAAATCACTTTCTGCTTCAGAACACATGCATACCTCCAGGTTTCTGGACTGGTCTTTTCATGAGACTTCTTTCCAAACACATTATTTTCAATTTCCATAATCACTTTTGAAGCAAAACTCAAACACTCTTCATGAAAATCCATAACCCTAATATTTCATTCAGATGTATAATGGGTAGGATTAAATGTAGTATATCAATATAAGGTTTCCTGTATATTTTCAGATATCAATTCAATCCATTATTTAAAGTTGGAACCAGTAATATTATTAATTCACAGTATTGTCTATTCATGCATTATCTCTATATTCATAGACAAATGGTACACCTATTTCTACCCAAAATACTAATTCATATATCTTCAAAATATTGATCCCATAAATGGTGGAAGAAAAACTCCTATTACCTGATCTACATATATTATTTATTATAGTAATATTCTGGACACACATAGGAATGTTCACACTTATGATTGTACCAATGTAAAGTAGGGCGAGCGTCAGAAAAGAGACCACGAAGAGACTGTCTCATGCAACAGCAAAGGGTTTATTGGGGGTCCAGCATGCTGGGGCTCAGAGCTCACTTGAATAGAGAAGAGAGCCCTAAGAACAGCTTAAGCAGAGCTTATGCAATTTACGTGGTGACAGCAGGGAGGGAAATTTATTGATGGGTCAGGTCGAGTGAGTGGTTTGCATGCCAATGGGAGAGGGAGTACATTCAACAGTTTGGCAATTGGGGACAGCACATTCTGGAAACAAGATTAGCAAACAGTTTTCAAGATTTCATCAGTATTTTGTTAAGCATACAGAAAAACAAGAAGTTAAAAGTACATATTTTATTAACCTTTCATTCCCCACTTCTTATTCTGCTTAATTTTAATCATAAAAATGAGCATTGCAGGGTCTCACATTTTATGTCTTCTAGTGAGGTATATTGTTGTCTGATTACCATAAGTTTAACTTATCCAATTTAAGCTTGTAGAAAGGAAACTAGATGGTTGAGCAAACAGGGTCCTACAATTAGCAATGAAATGAGGATTATTAATGGACTGGCCAGGGCTGATAAAAGCGTAGTTAACCAGGGGGACTGTGTGAACAAAGACTCAAACCACCCTTTTTGTGCATCTCTCTCTTGTTGATGCTCTTCTAGGCGTCTTCTTAATTTACTCATAGATTTTTTTACAACTCCAGTATGGTCGGCATAAAATCAACTTTTTCCCTCAATGCAGCACAAAAGCCCCCTTCTCTCACGAAGAGGAGGTCCAACCCTCGCATGTTCTGTAAAACAATTTCAGAGAGAGAGGTTAAAGATTCCTATAAAACTGTGATGGAGGTTTTTAATATCTTTAAATTTTGGTCTATTGCTGCTTCTCATCGGGTCATTTGTTGTGTCACATGGACTAGGACAGTGATTCCTGTGCCCACACCTGCAGCAGCTCCTTTTCCTAATAGGATGGCTAAAGTGAGGGATACAGGTTCCCAGAGGAACCGGGTTGTATGCCCCCGTATTTGATATTTAAATTAACCTGCCTCATGATAGAGCACTCTGGGAAACATCTGAACATTACATAATTAATCACATCTGTTGACCATTTTATGAAAACATAAACAATGTTTAAGTATATAGAATTATACTGTTGTAAGGACGGACAATTCAAGGCACCTAAGATAGCACCGAAGACAGCGAAACATACCTATTTGGTTGCAACGGATTTAGAGGGCATTGCTTCTGTTGTAATCAATTAGTCACCTGATCTCCAAATTTAGGTAGTTTCCGAATTTTGTACCCAACATGTAAGGGAAGGGGCTCAGAAGTTCACAGTCTGCATAAGTTCACAAAAAGAAGTTTTCGTTTCTATTGTTTTTTTCATCTGTTCTGGGCAAGTTAACATTTTAAGGACACCTGGAGTGGGAGAGCTTTTTTCTTCTCTTTTATTTTTTCTCACTGCCAGCTGTAACAATGGAGCTCATTTGGTAACTTATTTATCTTAGAAATGTAACCATGTCTGTGAAGCCCCAGCTCAAGGCCAGAGGCCTTGTTCACATGTTTTGTGAAAAACTAGTAAGGGGGAGTCTAGCTTAGGAGTGCTGATTTTTCCAGCCAGTGGCCAAATAGAACAGGGAAACACGAAAAGGGGAAGTTTATCTACATTGAACTCTTTTATAGGGACTCTTTGGCTGAAAGTCCTAAAGTCAGCCATGGTGAAGACTGCTGGAGAAGGTCATTTAAGACTTTTCTGTGGGCCTGGTATAGACGGGGAAGACAGGGAAGGCGGGTCTGAGAGCAGCACCTTGGGTCTGAGCATGAGGAAGGAGACATGTAAAAGAATAATGGGAAAGGGGTTTGGAATTTTCCAGGCAACAAAACTTGAGCAGTAGAACAGATAGAGCAGAGGGGAAGATGGGAGTTTGTATCCCAAAAAGCCTGTGAGGGACTTTAAATTCTTAGTAACCTGTTTTCAGTGATGACAGAGCAACTTTAAAGGCCATTTTCATTACATTTTGGATAGGGGTCTGAGGGCTCTCCTTAGCTGGTTTGAGCTTTGGGTTAGCTGGTAAGAGGACCTGGTGGGACCTGGTGCGGGCACTGACAGGAGAAGAGAGTAGTGAGTGGGTGGATGGGTACCTCAGTACCTGCTACCTCAGCAAGGGGGCAATAATCTGAGAACCGGCGGTTTGGGTTTTTGATCTAGTAATTGGAGGGAAGAAATCAGGTTGCTGAGGTGGGAGTGGCAGCAGAGAGTCTGGAGCAGAAAGCTGAGGGTGAGGATCTATTGGATAAGCATAGTTCAGGATGTGAGCGAAGGAGGGAAAATGCCTCCACTTAGGGGAATTTCCTTCCACCCTTTGAGCACTTGCCGAAGTTAAAAAGGTCACGGAGAATTTTAGGATCTAGAGACCCCTCTGGGGGCCATCGGTATTGGTTGTGTAATTGGTAATATGGCCAATGCTGTGTATTGAATTTGATGAGGAGTTTGGGTTCCACCAGGCACCCCTGTATGCTCACATTCCCATGACTTACAGAAGAAGTCGGCATTTCCCCCACACAGCCATGTCTGTTTGTGGCTTTGATAGTCCGCTGGGCAAACATAGTAATCTAGGCTAGCCAACCTGCATCTGGCTCTCGTGTCCCTACATCCATAATGTTTGTTTCTATTACCTATGATACTGAAAGGATTTATTGGAATTTTAGTTGGATCCCCTTCATCAGGGATATCCCAATAGGAAAGACCTATAGCCAGCTGACAAATGTCTGGGTGGAGAGATGGCCACCATGTCCCTAAAGGGGCTGTATGCAAGATAGACCATACTTCTTGTACAGTAGGATTTGTGATCAGCCATTACTGCTGAACAGGCTGATGAGGGTTAGGACTACTCTTGGCCAAGGGGAGAGTCTGTAGCCTTATCCACATGGCGAATACGCACTTTGAAAGTGTTACCAGTCTTTTCCAGTTTCCAGTCAGATTTTGGACAGGGCGCAGGCCAGAGATGAGAGACATGGATCCTTGAAGTGATTCCGTCTACATTTACCACTGTAGGTGTTATATGTAGCACCTTATATGGTCCTTTCCAGTGGGGTTCCAGGGATGACACCTGATGTCGTCTAATGTAGACGAAGTCTCCTACTTGGTATCGATATGGAGTCCCCTCGTCCCCAGGTTGGTCGGCAGTGGCCAGATGTTTCCACAGATATTGCTGATTTCTTTCAAGAGCTTTAAGTCTGTCAAGCAAGGGGGTGTGGAAGGGATCGTTAGGTCTTAGAGTTTGGGTTAGGTCCCTTACTGGAGGAGGGACCATAGAGAATTTCATAGGGGGTGAGGTTACACAAGGAAACAGAGGAGTATGAGTATTTCTTGCATGAAACAGTGCATAAAGCAGGAGAATAGATCGATCTTTTATGCCGATCTCTAAGCTTGATTTTGTTAATTCTCTTTAATGGTTCTATTATTATTATTTTTTTTTACCTGTACTGAGCTCTGGGGTCTATAAGCACAATGTAATTTCCAATTAATCCCCAGGGTCCTGGCTAATCCCTGACTTATCAGGGCAATTAACGCCAGTCCATTATCAGACCCTATTGCCTTAGCCAGTCCGTATCTTAGAAAAATATCTTTCAGGATCTTCTTGACCACCATTTGTGCCATTTATTTTGTTGTTGTTGTTTTTTTTGTGTGTGTGTGTGTGGGGGGGGAAGGCTTCAATTAATTCATCCTGAAAATGTATCTACAAAGACTAGGAGATATTTAAGTCCATAACTTCCTGGCTTAATTTCAGTAATGTCCACTTCCAAGAATTGTCCTGGTCTGATTTCTTGTAGGTGCTTTCCTGCAGGAAAGTTGGAAGGGTAAGCATTAACCAATTGACAGACCCGGCAGGCTTTTGTTACCCGTTCAGTTATTTCTTTCGCTCTGAGTCGGTTAGTGGAAAACTCTGTTCTTGATCCTTCAGGAATGCCTGCAGTTTCTTTGAACCAAGGTGAGTGAGTTGATGTACATTTTTAACTTAGTTTAGGGCTTTCTGAAGATGCAAGCTGGGCTCAGTGAAGTTGAGGGTTTCAGTGTCAGTGTCCTTAGATGTTATCAAAAGCTTGCTGGTGCTCAGGGGTCCATTAGAATTGGGCATCTCTCTTTAACAGCGGGTATAAAGGAGCAGATAAGGACGCAAACCCAGGTATCCATAAGCTGCATAAGCCAGCAGTCCCAAGAAACTCTCTGAGTTGTCTGCTGTTAGATGGGGGTGGTATCTGCTCAATGGATTGTTTTCTGGTCTCAGTGAGCCATCGCTTACTGCCCCTAAGGGAATAGTCCAGGAAGATTACTTCTTGCTGGCAAATTTGGGCTTTTTTGGCAGAAGCACTATACCAGAGTTGAGCAAGCTCGTATAATAATAATTGGGTTCCAGACTCACAGTTTTTCTTGGTGTTGGCTGCCAGTTGCAGGTCATCGACATATTGAAGCAGGGTGACGTCAGGGTGCATAGTTCTGAAGTTGTTGGGGTCTCTGTGGAGGGCTTCATCAAAGAGAGTGGGGGAGTTTTTGAACCCCTGTGGGAGTCTAGTCCATGTTAGTTGACCAGACGTCCCGGTTTCTGGGTCTACCCACTCAAAATCAAATAGCAACTGACTATCTTTATGCAGAGGCAAGCAAAAGAAAGCATCTTTTAAGTCCAGAACAGTATACCATTTCCGCTCATGGTTCAGAGTGCTAAGCAGATTGTACAGATTATGTACTGTGGGGTGAATGTCCTGCACTCTGTTGTAGATCTCTCTTTGGTCTTGAACGGTGCGATAGTCCCCGGTTCCTGGATTTTTATACTGGTAACAGGGCAGTGTTCCAGTTCAAATGACAGGGCCTTAGGACCCTTAAGGCCAGATATTTCTGAATATGGGGCCTTATCCCATCTTTAGCTTTTTTGCTCAGAGGATATTTTTTGACATTGATGGGGGGGCTGAAGTTTTTAACTCCACTGTTATTGGAGGATGTTTCACGGCTACGTGTAACCCAGCAGTTTTTTTCCTAGGCATCTGCGTAATCTGTTATCCATTTCCGGGGTAGCTTGCCTGTTTGATCAGTCTTGGGGGGTTTGACAAGTTGATGTTCATCTTCTACTGACATAGTAAAAGCCGTGACTATAGGAGTTTTTACTGAAAAATTTAGAAATTTCACTTGGGGGCCTTCAGGGTTAAAAGTTATTCTGGCCTGGAGCTTTTTGAGCAGATGTGTGCCCATCAATGGGGTCGGGCATTCTGGGATTACTAGGAACGAGTGATGGATTTTTTCTTTCCCCAGGTCCATGGTCCTCTTAGTTGTCTAAGCCCCATATTTACTCCCATTAGCCTCTTGAACTAGAGTCCTTTTTGTTTGATAGATGGCCCAATGGGGCCTTAAGGGCTGAGTATACTTACCCTGTATCCACTTCAAAGTTTAACCCCCCCAGCGAGTACTTTGTTTTCTTTTGGCCGGGCCAGCTACCTCCAAGGAAGGAGGGGCTGTGTGTGCCGTGGGGTAGTCACCTGGAGGGCGCTGGGCTGGCCTATATTCCTCCAATGGTGGAGAGTCTGAGTCAGCAGCAGGGGAATCACTTAGAGGGTGTTTGGGGTTGGAGGACAAGGGCAGGGCATAAGGAGGGGGAAGAGAGTCCAGTAGAGTCTTGAGACTCAGGGACAACAGAGGGTGGAGGAGGGGGAGCAGAGGGTTTGAGAGATAGAAAAGTGGGAGAACCAGTAGGAGCGGGGACAGGGACAAGGAAAGGCTTCAACCATGGAAGAGGAGATTTGCAGAGGTCCTGCAAACTAAAGATATATTGCTGTTGATCTGGATGGCTATGTGGCCCCGGCTGAAAGACAATATCTCTGAGTTTTTGAATTAGTGTGAAGTAGAAAGATCCTTCTGGGGGCCATCCGACTCCAAAGGTGGGTCATTCTGAGACACATAGAGTCTTCCAGATCTGACGTTTTACTGAAAAAAAGAAGATTCTGAGCCTTTAAGCAGACTTTGGTCCAGTGATCAAGGTTCAGGGACAGAGGCATTGAAGTGTTCTGTCCCATATGAAAGATACACAAATAGTGAAAGCAATGACACACGACACAGACAAGACAAGACAATAAAGACAGGCAATGGACGTCCAATACTGAGAACAGGACTGAGTAGCCAGGAAAACCTGATGGGCTGACAATACCGAATCCAAAACAAAATATCACTGAGTTTAGGAGACTATTGTTACTCGGTTTCCCGAGTTCTCTGGGGCGTCCCCCAGAGACGTGGCCTGTGGCTCTGTGACACTTCTGTCAGCCACCGTCAGAGAGAGCTCATTCTCATCACCAATAGCCATTTTGCCCATCCCTAACCTGAAACCTGAAACAAGAAAGTGGCGCCTTACTTAACCTGAGATGAGCCTATTGGGGGTCTCTCGTCCAACGCTGCTGGAACTCGCTGGGGCCCTCAGATGTAATGGTCAGGCGACCATTGGAGGAAGAGACCACCAAGACACTGTCTCATGCAACAGCAAAGCACCCAAAATTCTGGGGCTCAGACCTCACTTGAATAGAGCAGAGAGCACTGAGAACAGCTTAAGCAGAGCTTATATACTTTTCTTGAAGAGGGCAGGGAGGGAAGTTTATTGATGGGTCAGGGCAAGTGGGCGGTTTGCATGTAAACGGGTGAGGGTGTACATTCTGCAGTTTGGCAGTTGGGGACAGCACATTCTGGGAACAAGATTAGCAAAAAGTTTTCAAGATTTCAAGAGTGTTTTCTTAAGCATACAGAAAAACAGGAAGAGACAAGTACCTATTTTATTTATTTTCAACAAAGCCTAAATGGAAAGTGAGCATGAATTACTAAAAACATTCATGTCCAGGTTGCCTAATGCTCTCAAATGTCAATTCTATTGGTGACTACATATTTCTTTCTTCCTAAGGTTATATATTCAACCTCAACCCTGTTGAAAATGCCTAATCCTATGACTCACTTAATAATTTGCCTGATTTCCTAAGGTCTCTATTGATACCTCCTTTCCTATATATTTTCCCAAATTCATTATTGTGACTGACACTTAACATGGGCTGACATTAATATTCACTCTCTAACCGAAACCCTATTGGTAAAGAACTTTTTTCCAAATCTTATTCTCACCCTTCTTTCTAAACCTACTGACTATCTTCCTAATTCCACCGACTATCCCTTTTTGACTGGAGGTTCTCTTCGACATTCAATCATCCAAGGTACAACGTCCTATGCCATTGTGTATGGATTTATCTGAGACATTTGTGCAGAAAGTATAACATTGCTAAGTATCCCAATGAAGGTCTCAATGCCCTTCTGGGATGCAAATCTTACCTAGATTTCTGTTTCCATAATTTTAACTCACGTCTATATTCTTATAAATATCACAGATTCCCAATACCATTATTCATCCTGCAGAATGATTCCTAACCCAAATCGAAACTGTTATTAACCGTAACCACACAGTGATCTCTCAATCTAACTTTAGAGAAGAGCAGGGACAGAGTTGGCCTTAAAATATAGGGATGTAGGGGATCTTCCACTTGCTGAGAACCTCAAAGGTCCATGCAGAAATGATCCCTGAAGAAGATGTAGGCAGCTATGAAGGACCTGAGAGAGCAAAAGGCATCTTCCATTGCCAAAAAACCTGGTCAGGATGAAGGGATGTGGCTGAATCAGCCTCTCTCTTAATGTACAGGAGACGGACCAAACCAGGCCTTTGTGGAGCGCTGTTTCTTGGTGCCTTTGATTTATATATCATTCTAACTTGTGAAAATGTCACAGGAAGTAGGGGCAGCCTCCATCTCATGGAACCATTGGAAGCAACTGTTAGGACAATGTGTTTGCCAAGGCAGTGACCTCATTAAATTCCTGAAGGAAGTAACCTACCTCACTTCCTTGGTGATGGAACACTTTAAACTTGGGATCCAGGAAGCCAGGCACTGAGAGCCAATCCAAGTCCCAGTCCCAGTGGGCTCACTTGTTTGGTGTTACTAAGGACAGAATCAGTCTTTCTTGGTACCTACTGATGTGAAGATGGCCACATGCCAGGGACCTTTCCTGAGAAAGTAGGTAGTGGCTCTCCACATGCTCCTGACAACGTCACAGAGTTGGCCAAGGAGACCAGATCTGAGAATGGATAGGCCATATCAGGGGAACATAGTATGACCCACCAGTCAAAGGACACTCTGGATAGTTACAAACCTACTTGGGGGAAGGAGGTGCCTTTGTGGGTGTGGGTGTGAGTGTGTGGTTTTGTCTCATGTTCTGAGAATAGGTAGGAAAGGTGGTTTGTTTGGATTGGAATGGACTTTTTCTAGTAAATTGTTTGACAAGGCGAGTGTTTCTATGTCTGTTTCTCCCACTGTGTTCGTGGTTGTAGACATTAGAAAAGAAAATGCATCAATGGATGTTTCCTGTCTTGTAGAAAGCTTCCCAGCATTCATCCTGCCCAATTAACGCATGGACTGTGACTTGCCTTATGGATGGGCAACACCTACTATCTTACTACGTTTCTGTTTTCTTCCTGAATTCTGGCCACTCTCAAGAATTGGCTCATGGTTTTGTGTCCAAGATATGTACCACCTCCAAGCACTGTAACATGGCCATGTACATGATAACTGAAGGGAATGGGAGGATCTCAGAAAACTCAGATATCAATGTGACCAGTGAAGTCTCAGTGGAGAATCCTTGCTTTGGGCCATTTGCTTACCTATTGCTTCATTGCCCTGAATGTCAGGAAGGTCTTTGCCTCAGGCCACCCCTTTGTGAAGCCTTAAGAAAACAGTTTTCAAATGGAAATGAATGGGCATCACCTGTGGCTCTTTGCTTAATTGCTTCCAAAAGGGATGTGTCTGAATCAGCCTCGTGAACCTGTGTGAGGCTGCTGCTTAGATTCTTAACACCTGATGGATCTAAGGTAAGATTCCATGTGTGCTACAAATACAAAATGGTCAAAATAGCAGTCATTGTGTATGAAGTCTCTCGCCATCTTCTGTAAGGTTCCTGACCTCCATCCTGGCCTGCAAAGTCTAGACCATAGATGCTTGGGTTTTTTCATGACTCCCATTCATATAAAGAATTTATACCTGGCAGTCAGTAGGCCTCAAATTGGAGAAGTGGAGCAGTAATAAGGTCAGGCCTATTTGATCACTCCTGGTTCACAGGAAAGGTGTTTAGGCCACACTGACCTTAGGCAACATAGGGGCGAGGGAGCATATTTTGGACAGGGTCTTGGACTTCACCCCTTTTGGAAACGTCCAGCCAGAGGATTTGATGAGTGTCTACATGGAAGAAGACGAGGGCTATGTGAAAGTGTTTTGGTTTTAATTGTGGTCATTTGTGTGGCAGTTGGAAGACATAACTGTGTCCACCATGGCTTGAACTTTGGTGTGATTCCCCTTAGAGACTGCGTTCTGGACCTGACCTCAGAGAAGAATTGCCATGAATTGTGTTGGGATTTCAGGAGGCCACGCATGAGAGTCCCCATTGGAAACTGAGATATAGGCCCAGGTGGCTCTCCACAGAACACTGGGAATCTCAGCTACGATATCACATGATTTTATTCTGAAAGACTTGGCAACCATAGTTGAGATTCAAAACACACATGGACCTAGCATTGTAGACCTCAATGGGCCTGGCTTCATGTGACCTTTTGGCCACTCCATGGGAAGCCTTGCCTGTGAGAGTCCTCCAGAGCTTTCATTGAAATGAAATTCCTCACCATTTAATGGTTCCTGAAAGAATTGAAACTCACAGTGCATCCAACTTCATCCTTGAAAAATGGCTAGATAAATACCATGAAATTTTTGAAATTCTTATGACCAAGTGGCACTGAAGAACATTTGGATGTCCAGTTGCTGATCATGAGTGTACCAGAGAGTGCCTTGATTGACTGGGTTTCATGAAAATGGTGTAGAAGAAAGAATCCTGTATGTTGGCGCCTGCTGAGTAGTGACCCAGAGCTGTGGTGTGCAGTTGTGTCATAAAATATCTCTGGTGGGGCCATTTGGATCTGCCATTGACTTCCAAATGTCTTGTGGCAGACATGGTGCAGCCAGTAATCCCTATATGTCTGATCTCTTCATATAAAGGCATCTTGTTATATTTAGAGGTTTCAGGGCCGTGTTCAGAATCAGGTTGCAATGGTTGAGGGGGGAAGCTATGTGGGATATAAGCCTCATTGGTGGATTCTCCTGGAGACCCTGACCCACCACACGTGTGAGAAATCCCTCCAGCACTGAGTCCCTGTTGATCTCCTTGTATTTCATGAAGCAAATACTAAACCCCCAGTGCAGCAGCAAGAAACACCATGAAATGTGGAAGATGCGCAAATGGCTTCACATACCACATGGGGAGACACTTAGCCTTCAGTGACAACAGTTTCCCTACAAAGAGAGAATTCTGCACTCCTGCCTCATGTTCATTGGAAAATAAGAAACCATGTCCTCCAGGTCACATAGATGCAGACCCAGCTCTGATGGTCTCACTACAAAGAAGCTAAAGCTCCTGACAACAACATATATTTCAAGTGCCCAAGGTCAGGGAGAGTTTCTCAATAAGTTTTAGGCCGGCAGAGCTCCATGTTTGTGGAGTGTTTACCTGTTTGACCAGGACAGGAGAAAAGACCACTGACTCCAATTAAAATCAAATTAAAGCAAGCTTATTATTTTTCCACTGGCTGAGCTGCCTACCCCTCTCAAAATGGCAGAAACAAGACAGCAACCCCACCTTTCCTACAGCCCAGCTTTATAGTCCAGTAAGTTACACAAAAGGGGGGTTACAGATAACAGAACTCGGAGAAGCATCACGCTATTGCTAGTTTACAATTTTTTTTTTTGCTGGCCCCATCATCAGAATTAATGAGGACCATTAGAGACTCACGAGAGTCGTTGTCTGGCCAGAGAAGGCCAATATTTATGAGGTGTCACTAAATTTTCAGAGAGGGCTGCTATCTGGTCAGAGAGCCAGGCATGGGTGAGTTCAAGGCACGGACAGGCATTCCAAGCAGATTCAGAATTTGCAGTAATTTATAGGAAAGCAAAATTATCTTTTCATGACTTTGTGGCAAGATGGCTCCCAATTTTAATAAATGATCAGGTTGGGTTTATCATTCCCCCCCCCCATTTTTTTTTTGCTTTTTAATATTTTTTAAATTAATTTTTATTGTAGGTTGTTCAAAACATTACATAGTTCTTGATATATCATATTTCACACTTTGATTCAAGTGGGATATGAGCTCCCATTTTTACCCCATATACAGATTGCAAAATCACATCAGTTGCAGAACCATTGATTTACATATTGCCATTATGGTATCTGTTGTATTCTGCTGCCTTTCCTATCCTCTACTATCCCCCCTCCCCCCTCCCCTCCCCTCTTCTCTCTCTACCCCCTCTACTGTAGTTCATTTCTCCCCCTTAAATTTTTCTCCTTTCCCCTCACTTCCTCTTTTATGTAATTTTGTATACCCCTGAGGGTCTCCTTCCATTTACATGCAATTTCCCTTCTCTCTCCCTTTCCCTTTCACCTCTCATCCCTGTTTAATGTTAATCTTCTTCTCATGCTCTTCGTCCCTACTCTGTTCTTAGTTACTCTCCTTATATCAAAGAAGACATTTGGCATTTGTTTTTAAGGGATTGGCTAGCTTCACTTAGCATAATCTGCTCTAATGCCATCCATTTCCCTCCAAATTCTATGATTTTGTCATTTCTTAATGCAGAGTAATACTCCATTTTGTATAAATGCCACATTTTTTTTATCCATTCGTCTATTGAAGGGCATCTAGGTTGGTTCCACAGTCTTGCTATTGTGAATTGTGCTGCTATGAACATGGATGTAGCAGTGTCCCTATTGTGTGCTCTTTTTAGGTCTTTAGGGAATAGACCGAGTAGGGGAATAGCTGGATCAAATGGTGGTTCCATTCCGAGCTTTCCAAGAAATCTCCATACTGCTTTCCAAATTGGCCGCACCAATTTTCAGTCCCACCAGCAATGTACAAGAGTACCCTTTTCCCCACATCCTCGCCAGCACTTGTTGCTGTTTGACTTCCTAATGGCTGCCAATCTTACTGGAGTGAGATTTGCAACAAAATGAAACTGAATCCCTTACTCTCGCCATGCACAAAAGTTAACTCAAAGTGGATCAAGGAACTTGATATCAAATCAGAGACATGGCATTTGATAGAAGAAAAAGTTGGCTATGATCTACATACTGTGGGGTCGGGCTCCGAATTCCTCAATAGGACACCCATAGCACAACAGTTAATAACTAGAATCAACAAAAGGGACTTACTCAAACTAAAAAGTTTTTTCTCAGCAAAAGAAACAATAAGAGAGGTAAATAGGGAGCCTACGTCCAGGGAACAAATCTTATCTACTCACACTTCAGACAGAGCGCTAATATTCAGAATATACAAAGAACTAAAAAAATTAGACAATGAGATAACGAATAACCCAATCAACAAATGGGCCAAGGACCTGAACAGAAATTTCTCAGAGGAGGACATACAATCAATCAACAAGTATATGAAAAAATGCTCACCATCTCTAGCAGTCAGAGAAATGCAAATCATTCCCCCTTTTTTAATGTGTCCCTTCCAAATTTTTGATAGGGTAGGGAAAGAGCAATGAGGGAATTTTAATCCCTCAGGTAACAGTCTCCAAATTTTTAGAACTCACCCAAAATTGGATTCCTGGTTTTACCTGACTTAATTAATTACTTATATTGATATTCTATTTATTTTTGGCTCCATAGTTGTAAGACGAGAGGCGTCACTCATTTTGGCTTCTTCTGAGCTGAGAGAGAGTGACGTGAGTGGGCACAGTATAAGGGACATGAGTTGCTTTTTAGAAGTCAGTTGAGGAACATGAGTTGCCTTTTAGAAATCAGTTCGTTTTGAAGTCTGGTTGAGGAAGAACAGGTTGTAAATTCATCTGGGGATGGGTTCTTCTGTGTGAGAAACAAGAACCATGAGTACTGAAAAAATGTTGCAGCAGCTGGAACATGTCACTGTATAGAAGTTCCCTCAGCAGGCTTTAATATTCCCAGTTATCAGGACTGTCAACTTAATATTTAACATTTAGTGTTACAGTTATCCCTCTCCATAAGATACAGTTTAATGATTTAATATCATCTGATCTTGCAAAATCATTTTACTAGTATGACCTCTGTTTGTAATAGAGAAACCTTTAATTCTGTTACTCAGGGCTGGATAATCGTACTAGCAAACACCAACCCTACCTGTAGGTTAGGAATATCTGTAGGCCTTAAACTAAAAATTTCTGCCTCTGGCAGCTCCTCTTGATAGTCTCTTTTTATAGTTATCAGGCATTCCTTTCTGGGAATCCTTCTTTGTAGCCTCCAGTCTTACTTATTTTGGGAGGCTAACATAATGTGTATAAAAAATTATTATTATTATTATTAATATTATTATTTAAAATGCCCAGGAATGGCTGTATTTTGGTTTTAACTGTCTTTCCTAAGTGTTTATCATGAAACAGTCAAACTGACTTTTGTTTCTATCTATTGTTAACAGTCAGCTGAGCTTTTATGGGAGTCATTCCTGGGGAAACTTGAGAGCAGCTTCTCAGTTCTGCTAGTGCCATTTGCGCTAGGTGGGTCCAGGTCTTGCTTGACCATGTGGCTACCCTTGGAAGCATCAGGGATGTCTCCCTTCTCTGATGACTCTCCTCTTCTTAGCAAATGCACTGATTGGCTTTCTGTTCTCCAGGGGTCTCATTAATCTCCCTAATTGGGAAGATATGAGGCCCAGAGTTGCAAAGGTCTTTGAGAAGTCCCTTGTTCCCTGGATTCAGACTGACTCAGAGGGCAAGAGCCAAATATTGGTTTTCTTGTCCCTTTTCATGTAACTTTAATATAAATCCTAATCTTAATCATCCAGCAAATAAATTTTAACAGCCTTATATTAAGAGTACTGGGCTTTAATGTCTATAACTTTATAATTATTTATCTTTTTTATTAACTGGGATCTGTATTATTCTGTCTGTCTTGTAGGTGATGACTTATTATCTTAAATTAACCCATGTTGTGTTCTTAAAGCAACACTTCTGTAAAACACTAACAAGGAATCTTTAGATCACTTATAAGGAAATTACAAAATAAAATTTTTTAACAAGAGTAAAAATACTTAGTTCGTGTAATAGCTACCCTGAAGTTTTAAGCTGAGTTATACATTATATCCCCTGTTTGAGATCCTAGAAATCTTGACAGAAAAAAAAACAACTTTTGAACATAACTTTAAATGAAATAATATCTGACCTACTGCTTTCGTAGTCATTCTCACATATAGTAAGATGGGACACAGAGCCTTATCTCAGGTAAGGCAGGGCTCTTTATAAAACTTAAGTGTTTTACTTCTAAAGATGATCTTTGTTTTTTTAAATATCATTTTACAAAGATTACATATATTATTTGAGGTCACATGAACATTAGTTAACACCATATGATATCACATTTAAAACATGAATTTAAGAAAGGCTGAAAGTTTTTAACCTTTATATAGATTAGACTCTCATTAACATAAAAATACATTTAAATTGTTCCCCAATGTAAAAAGTAACATACAACTTTACATATCTTATTGATAAGAAGTAAATGAATGCCCAATATATTTTTTTACCATACAACTTCAGAACACCAGCTTGAAATAATGCTCTTTTAAAGTTTCTACCTTACAGATTCGTATACCTGAAAGATATGAGCACATTAATAGCATCACAATTACATTGAAGTTTCTACATTAACCAAGTTTAGCTTTTAAATAAATGGCAGTACAGTGCTCTAAAATAACAGTTCTTATTTAATCAGTTGTTTAATTTTTATGGTTGCTTGCTCTAGAAAAAATAAAACTTAATAAACACAATGTTATGGGTAAACTTATGTTTTAAGAAATTTTTGTCTCTTTAACACATGACTGATTATTACAATCTTATACAGACATTAGTACAAACTTATACAGACCTTAGTAAATCAATCAGATATCTAACAAAAGTACTCATGAATGAGTAATCCCATATCAAATTTACTTTACTTATTTATCAATATATTAGACAAATATATTGAACAGTGTACACCATTTTTTTGTTGAAGGAAAAGTCTTAGAACCAAGGCATATTAGAACATTTGTAGACATTAATATTTTATTAGATTTTTGAACACCTAGAAAAACTTGTAAGCTTAAATTTAAAGACATTTATTTTTATCTCTTTATCCAATTTAAATTCAACTATTTAAATCACTTGCATTAAAGATCTTTGGATCCACTTTTTAAAATTTGTTTTTATGAGCGTTTTTGTTTTAATGAGTGCTCTTTATAAATGTTAATTTGTGTATCATATATATGATATACGGACAAATGAATATATAGACATACAACACATACCAAAATTGTGCACACATAATAATAGTAAAGGCCTTGTAGCTTTTCCAGGTGAAATATCCATTGCAATGTTTCAAAAACTACACAGTTAGTCAAAGATAGAACTGGTCAGAAAAACATCATCCTAGGTCTTTAGGATCAAAATCATGAGCTCAAAAAAAAAAAATAAAGAATCTAAGGAAAAAATAAGAGTCCTAGAAAAATTGACTGGCCATTAATTAGTAAATACCATACAATTTAATTTTTTTTAGGCCTCAGATCACTCTCCTACTGAGCTTGCAGGCCTCTTTCATTTGCCATTCAACATAAGTCCTGGCTGAGGTCTGGAAGGAGCAGGAAAAAGCTGCTATTCTGAGCAGACACCTCAGGCCTAAGGCATTTCAACCATAATTTTCAGGTTCAGATGTTGAAAATTATAATACAATTTTAAGACAAAATTCACAAAATTTTATGATACAAGTTTAAGACACAGTTTACAAAATTTTACATCTTTATATCTTGTTTTGTCAACAGATACCATACTATGATTTACTATCCTTGTCCAAATTAATGCACTGGTAGACACAGTGACATTTTCCCAGGCTACCCAATTAAAAAGTGGTGAAAAAAAGCCTGAATGATTGGGAAGTTACTTGCCAACTTGGAAGTAGAGTTCTCTAGTTTTCCATCCTAAGTATTTAAGTTCTCTGGCATGAATTATCTGAAATCATAAACTAAACAATTTCCTGAACCCGACTTTTAACTGCAAGATTGTGGAATGCTTCAAAAACCCATTCAGATGCCAGATTGTTACAATAAAACATCATCATTTAGATACACATTCAGCTAAGATCATTTCCAAGAAATGATTTATAATATCAACACATTATTGCACATGTCTTAAAGGGCCAGAAACAAAGACACAAGACAGACTGAAAGGAGCTCCAGACTATGGCTTACAGACAGAAGCCTTTAAACCAGAGCAGATAAGAGAAAAATCTCCTACACCAGTGGCACCATAGATTTTCCCACAAGGGAACCAGATGTTTTCACAGAGGGACAACCTGAAATGTAAAATCAAGGGTCTCCATGGTGACTTTACTGTATTTAGTGTCCCCTTTTTCTTTTTCTCTTTTTTAAGAAAACAGAGATGGCAAAATCCTTACAGTGCAGGGAAGGAAGTAGGTAATTCTCTGAAGCAACAGGGCTTGGGCAGCTGCTGGAAGTCCCTCAGTCCCTCCTTTCACTTACAGGATTAGATCCTCTTGTTCGGTTCCACCCCAAGCACGCTCCTTCTCCTAACATTTCAGTAGTCAGCTCTCAAAGAGTTCCGGGGTGTGGGGGGTACCAAAAATTGTAACTTAAAGTTTGGTTCCTGATTTTGAAGCCAATTAACACCAATTTAATAATGAGGACAGGGTTTGAGAAAAAGAAAAAGGGAGATTTACTGCTTTGCTAACAAAGGAGAAAAACAGGGGTCTCTGCCCAATGGTTGTGATTCTATCGATCTGAAGGGACAAGGGGTTTTAAGGAGTTTCACGTGTTAACCTGGGAGATTCTCAGTTCTTAGGTCCCCAGCAGGCATTGCCCTCTGCAGTGGGTGTGCTCCAGGCAGCCAGCTAGGGGTTTCTCTCATCCTGCTTAACAAAGGGTATTAAAGTTCATCACAGTTCTTTAAAACACAGTCCAAATGGGTGTCAGTTTACTTGCTTTATTACCCATTTTCAGTTAAGTTTTACCACAGAAATCACACAACAAAACACACTAAAACAAACCAAAAAAAAAAAAAACATATGAAACACAGAACAAAACACACAAAAAAACAGAAAACCAGCGCAGAAACAGAAAAACAGTGGAACTATGCAACGTCTTGCTAAAGCTCTGGGATAGGAGCTCCTGCGTGCCCATTGGCACCTCTCTATGCTTTCAGAGGAATTCCCTACAGAACATAACAGAGGACAGAATGATTCTCGTTACTGTACCAGACAGGAGTATATGTGTGTCTCCCCAGGACACCACTCTGTCATCAGAAGAGATCTCCCTTAACCGGATATCAGATGTTATATAGGCGCCAGTTACCTATGGAGGCCTCCTCCACCATGTGCTTGCTAATAGTTTTAGGGCGGTGGTTCACTGCAGTGCTCCCTGGACCAAAATCTCACACCAAGGCCTTGGAAATTGCCTCTTCATGCCGGAGCCCTGGAGGGAAGGCCAGCTTCAGAATTTCCAGTAGTCTGGTCTTGTGATCTATTGGGGCAGGGTCATCTCGATGGGAAACTACAAAATATTACACCAGGATGCAAGAAAAGACCACTGACTCCAATTAAAATCAAATTAAGGCAAGCTTACTATTTCAAAGTGGATCCAAAGATCTTTAATTCACGTGATTTAAATGGTTCGATTTAAATTGGATAAACAGATAAATATAAATGTCTTTAAATTTAAACTTACAAATTTTTCTAGGTGTTTAAAAATCTAATAAAATATTAATGTCTACAAAAGGTCTAATATACCTTTGTTCTAGGACTTTTTCTTCAACAACAACAAAAAAAATGGTTTAAACAGTCTCCTACTCTAAGCCATTTTCTACCATCAATGGACCCTTCAGGGGGAAACCATGGACACAATTCTCCTATGTATGAAAAGAATAATTTTAAGTCCTTTTTCTTAACATGTGCCCCCTATGTCTTGAGGGCCTCCTTGAGGCCTGACAAAAACAAATCATGTGACGAAACTGCTTGTCCCATGGTGGGTCACTCACCATGTGTCATCCCCACTCTCCTCCTGGATCTGTCTTTCGGTGGTGTCTGCTGAGGCAATCGCAAGCTCCGCTTTTTTAAGTCTTCCCTGAGGACAGATTTCCCCCTCAGTCAAAGGCTCGAGCCCCTATTGATCCTCAGGCAGAGGATCAAAAGGCATCTGTCATGATGGCCTTCATTGGGCAAGCTGCCCTGGATATTAAAAGAAAGTTACAACTCTTAGAGGGATCACAAGATATGACTTTGGGAGATTTAGTCAGAGAAGCCGAGAAAGTATACTATATGAGAGAAACAAAGAGAAAGAAAGGGAGCAAAGGGAAGATGAGAGATGCAAAAGACAGACTAAGGCATTGACTAAGGTCCTGGTCACAACAATAAATAGGCCAGAAATTAACAAACAGGAAGACAGGAATGGAAACCTGGGCGCACGCCAGAGGCCACAATGGAGTTTAACTCAGCATTAAAAAATGGCAAAATCATAGAATTTGCAGGGAAATGAATGGCATTAGAGCAGATTATGCTAAGTGAAGGAAGCCAATCCCTAAAAATCAAATGCCAAATGTCTTCTTTGATATAAGGAGAGTAACTAAGAACAGAGTAGGGATAAAGAGCATGAGAAGAAGATTAACATTAAACTGGGATGAGAGGTAGGAGGGAAAGGGAGAGAGAAGGGAAATTACATGGAAATGGAAGAAAACCCTCAGGGTTATACAAAATTACGGACAAGAGGAAGTGAGGGGAAAGGGAAAAATACAAGGGGGAAAAATAAATTACAGTATAGGGGGTAGAGAGAGAAGATGGGAGGGGAGGGGAGGGGAGGGGGGATAGTAGAGGATAGGAAAGGCAGCAAAATACAACAGACACTAGTATGGCAATATGTAAATCAATGGATGCGTAACTGATATGATTTTGCAAACTATATACTGGATAAAAATGGGAGTTCATAACTCACTTGAATCAAAGTGTGAAATATGATATATCAAGAACTATATAATGTTTTGAACAACAAACAACAAAAGTTAAAAAAACACATGGAGAACTATTTCAACAAAAAATTGACTAGATTTATAACTCCAATTCTACATAATGCAAAAGGCAAGTCCAATTATACACCATGCCTCCTCTGAAATGCTTGTATGTCTATTCATTTTGGGTTATTTTTCTCCATTATATTAGGATTAGGAGTCAGAATATAGAGTCTAGTAGGGTATGGGTTAGTGGGAGTGATTCAGTATTTCGAATGAAAATTAGGAAAATCAATCCAATGTTTATGCAAATATGTGCTAAAATAATCATCCCACTCTCATCAAGAACAATGCCTTGACATTACCTTCGCCCCAAGTTAGACACAATTAGAGGAGAAGAGTTAGAAAATCTATTAATACTTATCTGGAATGGAATATGCTCAGGAGTTCACAACTTTGGGGGTGGTAGAAGAGTTTCCAAAAGTAAGGGACAGGGTAAACACTTCACAAACATGGTGCTCTGCTGACCGGAAGACTTATGAGAAACTGCCTCTGAGTTTGGGCACTGGATATATATGTTGTAGTCAGGAGCTTTAGCTTCCTTTGCAGTGAGACCATCAAAGCTGGGTCTGCATCTATGTAACCTGGAGCACATGTTTTCTTATTCTTTAATGAACATGAGGCAGTAGTGCAGAATTCTCTCTTTGTATGTAAACTGTGGCCAATGGGGGCTAAGTGTCTTCCTGTGTGGACTCTGAAGCCATGTGGTCATCCTCCATTTTTCATGGTCTTTCTAGCTGCTGCAATGGGAGTTTGGTGTTTGCTTCACGAAATACAAGTAGTTCAACTGGGACACAGTGCTGGAGGGAGTTCTGTCATGTGTGGTGGGTCAGGGTCTGCCAGGAGAATGCACCAACCAGTCTTATATCCAACATAGACTTCCCCCTTGTCCCTAGCAACTTGATTCTGAACATTGCCCTGAAACCTCTCCATATAACAAGATGCCTTTACATGCAAGGGTCTGCTGGCTGCACCATGTCAGTCAAAAGCCATTTGGAAGCCAATGGCCAATCCACATGACACCAACACAGATGTTTAATCACACACCTGCCCACCACTGTTCTAGGCCCACTACTCAGCAAATTCCAACTTACTGGCATCTCTGTTCTACACCATTTTCATGAAACCCAGTGATTCAAGGCACTGTCTGGTACACTCATGATCAGCAACAGGACATCCAAAGGTTCTCCAGTGCCACCTGGTCATGGGAATTTCAAAAATTTCATGGTATTTATCTAGCCATTTTTCAAGTATCAAGTTGGATGCACTGGTTTTTCAATTCATTCAGGAACCATTAAATGGTGAGGATGAAAGCTCTGGAGAACTCTAAAAGGCAACGCTTCCCAACGAGTGGCCAAAATGTCACATGAAGCCTGACACATTGATGTCTACTCAATGTGAGTTCAATATGTGTTTTGACTCTTTACTATGGTTGCCAAGTCTTTCAGAATAAAATCGTCTTATATCCTGGTGGAGATTCCCAGTGCACTGTGGAAAGACAACCTGAGACTAGATCTCAGTTTCCAAGGGCGACTCTCATGTGTGGCCTCC
Source organism: Callospermophilus lateralis (assembly GCF_048772815.1). Classification (NCBI taxonomy): domain Eukaryota; kingdom Metazoa; phylum Chordata; class Mammalia; order Rodentia; family Sciuridae; genus Callospermophilus; species Callospermophilus lateralis. The sequence goes on from NW_027513485.1 coordinate 99,714, forward strand.
TAAAATCCCACCAAAATTAATGGCAATACTTCCCTGAAGTCAGTTCCAGAACTCAGTCTCTAAGGGGAATCACACCAGAGTTCAGGTCCAGGTGTACCCAGTCATCTCTTCCAACCAGCACACAAATGACCACAATTAAAACCAAAACACTGCCACATGGCCCTCATCATCTTCCATATAGACACTCATCGTAACCTCTGAATGGAATTTTCCATGAGGGGCGAAGCCCAAGACAGTTTCCAAAATAAACTCCCTTGCCCCTCATTTGCCTAAAGTCAGGGTGACCTAGACACCCTTCCTGTGAACCAGGAGTGATCAAATAGGCCTGCCGTTAATACTGTTCTGATTCTCCAATTTAATCCTACTGATTGTCGGGTATAAATCCTTTATGTGAGTTGGAGGCAATAGAACACCCAAGCACACATGGCATCTTTCTTAAGATCTATCACCTTCTGAGAATCAAAGCCCCAACCTCACACAGGGCCAAGAGGCTGATTCAGACACATCTCTTTCCAAACCAATTAAGCAAAGATCCACAGGTGATGCCCATTCATTTCCATTTGAAAAATGTTTTCTTCAGGCTTCAGAAAGGGGTGGCCTGAGGCAAATACCTTCCTGACATTCAGGGCAACATAACCATAGGTAAGCAAATGGGCCAAAGCAAGGTTTTTAAACTGAGACTTTACTGGTTACACTGATATCTGAGTTTTCTGAGATTTTCCCATTCCCTTCAGCTATCCATTACATGGCCATGTAACAGATTTTGGAGGTGGTACATATCTTGGCCACAAAACCATGAGCCTATTCTGGAGAGAGGCCAGAAATCAAGATGTGTAGAGGACCTTAGGAAGATAGTAGGTGTTGCCCATCCATAAGGCAAGCCACAGTCCATTTATAAAGTGGGAAGGAGGAATGCTGGGAAGCTTCCAACTAGACAGGAAACCTCCATTGATGCATTCTCTTTTCTAAAGACTACAACCACGAACACAGTGGATACACAGACATAGAAACACTCGCCTTGCCAAACGACTTCCTAGAAACAGTCAACTCCAAACCATACAAACCACCATTCCTACCTATTTTCAGAACATGAGACAAAACCACAAACTCACATCCACATCCACAAAAGCACCTCCTTCCCCCAAGTAGGTCTGTGACTATCTGGAGTGTCCTCTGACTGGTGGGCCATACTATGTTGCCCCAAAATGGCCTGGCCTGTCTCAGATCTGTTCTTCTTGGCCCACTCTACGAAGTTGTCAGCAGGCAGCATTGAGCCAATACCTGCTATCTAGGGAAAGGCCCCTTTTCTGAGCTCTACTGGCATTTGGCCATCCTCATATCATTAGGTACCAAGAAAGACTGACTCTGTCCTTGGTAAATCCAAACAAGTTCGACCACTGGGACTGGGACTGGGACTGGCTCTGGGTGCCTGGCTTCTTGGATCCCAATTTCAGAGAGTTACATCACCAACGAAGTTAGGTAGGTCACCTCCTTCAGGAACTGAATGAGATCACTGCCTTGGCAACCACTTTGTCCTAACAGTTGCTTTCATGGGTCTCATGAGATGGAGGCTGCCCCTACTTCCTGTGACACTTTGACAAGTTTGAATGGTATATCAACAATGGCCTCCCGGGAACACCTCTCCACGCAGGTCTGGTTTGGTCCATCTTCTCTACATTAAGAAAAGAGAGGCTGATTCATACACATCCCTTCGTTATCACAAGGTGTTTGCCATGGAAGATGGCTTTTGCTCTCTCAGGTCCTTCATAGCTGCCTACATCTTCTCCAGGGATCATTTCTGCATAGAAATTTGAGGTTCTCAGCAGGTGTAAGATCCCCTACATTCCTGTATTGTAAGATGAACTCTGTCCCTGCTCTTTTGTAATGTTAGATTGAGGCAAGAGTGTATGGTTAGGGATAATAACAGGATCGATTTGGTTTAGGAATCATTCTGTGGGATGAATAATGGTATTGGGAACCTGCAATATTTATAGGAATACAGAGGTGAAATATAAGTATGTAAACAGAAATCTAGGTGAGATTTGAAGCTCAGAAGTGCATTGGGCAATTGATTGCGATACATAGCTTTAAATTACGTTCTGCACACATGTCTCAGATAAGTCGATATACAATGCCATAGGACTTGTACCTTGGATGATTGAATGTAGAGGAGAACATCCACTCAAACAGAGATAATCAATAGGATCAGGAAGATAGTCAGTAGATTTTGGAACAAGGGTGAATTTAGTATTTGTACCAAAAGTTCTTTAGCAATTGGGTTTTGGTTAGAGAGTGAATATCAATGTCAGCACATGTGAAGGGTCAGTCACAATGATGAACTGGGGAAAATATGTAGGAAAGCCGATATCAATAGAGACATTAGGAAAACAGGCAAAGTACAGGGTGAGTGATAGTATTAGACATTTTCAACAGTTTTGAGGTTGAATATATTAGGAAGAAACAAATATGTAGTCACCGATAGGATTGACATTTGAGAGCGTTATGCAAGCTGGACATGGATGTTTTTAGTAATCCATGTTCAGTGTCCATTTAGGCTTTGGTACAATCACACGTGTGAATTTTGCATTTTGCGTCCAGAATATTACTGTGATAACATGCATATTTAGATCAGGTGACATGAGTATTTCTTCCTCTATTACTGGGAGCAATATTTTGAAAACGTATAAATTAGTATTGGGGGTACAAAGAGGTGTACCCTGTGTCTATGAATATAGATAATGCATGAATAGACCATACTGTGAATAAATAATATAACTGGTTCCACTTTAAATCATGGATTGAATTGATATCAGAAAATATATAAGAAATCTTATATTGATATACAATCGTTCATTCCAAACAGTTATACATCTAATTGTGAAATGATAGTTATGGTTTATCATGAAGGGTGTGTGAGTTTTGCTTAAACAATTATAAAGAAAATCGGAAATAATATGTTTGGAAAGAAGTCTCACGAATAGACCAGTTAAGAAACCTGGAGTAATGCATGTGTTCTGAAGCAGGAAGTGATTGAAAGTGAAACAAATGCCTATAAATTTGCCAACTTGTGCAAGAAATATATACCCTCTGATGTGCATAAACTGAAGAAATAGTAATGTACCAGTGTTGAATAAAAATGAACATCAAAATACAAATCATGTCCCATAAGAGTCTACTTGCATTGCTGTTAAACTGGGGCAGTTACTGTAGAAATATTAGGATAATGCCGCAGTCTTGCTGGGCACAATCAGGAGCCACTTGTCAAAAGAAACTAACTTTATTTTTAAAACCACACACGCCAAACAAAACAGCCTCTCAGGAAAAACCCTCAGAGCCCCAACTGCCACCACTGGCTTCCCAAAAGCCTCTTCCTCCCACACAAGCCTCTCTCCACCTCCCACAATCCTCCTGCTCTTGAGGCCGATTGGCTAGGTCATGTGGGCAAAGCCAAATAAGTCCCCTAATGAGCAACTCCGTGGTCTGAAAGGGCAGGGAATCAGCCCAATGAGCATCACCGCAGAGGAGCCAATCAGCTAGATGTTGCTGTGAGCCAATCATCAGCCAGCAGCTGGAAGTTTGCTGGCTTCTGGAATTTTGCTGGGGCCCCTTCGGATGTGGCTCTCAACATCTCCCCCTCTCTGTTTAAACAACACACATGTGGCTTAGGGACAGTGCCTGCCTTAGGTTGTCCAATAGTACATATGGTCCTTACCCGTTAAGTTGGTACCATTGCAATTGGATCTTACCCATCACTGACTACCGGTCCAGTTTACAGCAACACCTGTGGAGAGGTCTTTGTACCACCGGGGGGTGGTGAGGTTCTTTGCCTCACCTCTAATGGCCCCCAAACATTAGCTGGACGATAATGACACACAGAAGAGAGGAAGATACACCAAGCCAATTGACAGCTCCTTTTGGAAAAATTGTACCACCGATGACATCATCAGCAAATATACCCGAACACTACCACAAGTCGCTGCACAAACAGGTAGTTTACAATGCATACAGGAGAGTTCTCAATGTGTCTAGGCAAGTTCTGCAAGCATTTCAGTGATGGCTATTGCAGAAGCTGTAGATTGGTTTTATCTTTGATTTCACCAGCACTGGGATGAAGATAGGAATTTTGGCAATAATGGCTAAAGAAAAATTATGTAACATTCCAGAAGGCACTGAAAGAAAACAATTTTCTTAACTATTTACATTGTCTTGAAGATAATTATTAAATATAATGAAAAGGAAAGGTGAAAGAAAGGAAACAGATCTGTTAACCTCCTTTTTTTCAAATTTTAAAACAAACCTCAACAGCTCTTTACCCAATTTAAATTAAACCATTTAAATAATGTGAATAAAAAAATATTTGGATCCATTTTTTTTATGAGCGCTCATCATATATCATATATGGACATACGAACATTCAAACATATAACACAAAACACAAGTGTGCACACATAATATAATACATACAACACATAACCTAATAGTAAAGGCCTTATAACTTTTTACACGTGAAATCTCCATTGCAATGTTCAAAAACTCTTTTGTCAAAAAATAGAACTGATCAGCAAAACATTAAACTAGGTCTGTATGAGCTCAAAAAACAAAATAGAATGTGGGAAAGGGCAATAATAAAATAGATAATGAAAAAAGCATCCTGGTTCTATCTCAGATGTAAGGATAGTCAAACTGGAATTTTGGATATCAGCTGATAAGGCCTTGAGTCAAATCATCTTCTTTTTGGATGTGCCCTGATATGTCTTATAAAGAATAGATCTTTTCTGTCCCAGATTAGACTTTTTATATTGGAAAGTAAAGAGAAAACAGTAGAGAAAGGAGAAATCTTACCAGCAACTTTAAGGGATACTATAGCATTAACTATATACTGACTATCGGAAAATAAATTAAATACAGAATATTTAAATATCTCAAAAGCTTGTAATACTGCATTAAGCTCTACCTTTTGAGCTGATTGTTTGGGTACTAAAAATTTTTAAGTTTTATCAGGTATAACTATTGCTGCTGTACCATTATTTGATACATCAGTGAATATATTTGAAGCATTCATGATAAGTGTTTTTCTTCTCAATTTTGGAAAAATTACAGGATGCGATGACCAAAAAGAAAATAAAGGGTTAGATGGTAAGTGGTTATCAAATGAAACATTAGATTGGACCATGATTATTGCCCAAGTATTTAACTCATTAGCTAACTCATCAATTTGATTCAGAGTATATGGAGTAAAAATTTTATTGGAAGAAATTCCAAACACTCCCTTTGCTGCTTTAATTCCTTTGAGTATTAATTATCCTAAAGCCTCAGGATACCTAGTAAGAATAGTGTAAGGAGAATAAGATAAATGTATCCATAATAATGGACCTTCTTGCCAAAATACTCCTGTAGGAATATTTTTTGTTGGTAGTACAATAAATAATAAAGGCAAACTTATATCAATTCTATCCAAATGCATATTTTCCATATATGTTTCATTGATTTTTATTGCCTTTCTTGCTTCAGGTGTTAACATGCAGGGTGAATTTTTATCTGATAGACCTTTTAGGATATCAAATAAAGGTCCCAACTCTCCTGTTGGTATACCTAGATAAGGCCTTATCCAATTAATGTCTCCTAATAACTTTTGAAAGTCGTTATGTGATTTGAGTTGATCTACTCGTATTTGAATTTTTGGTGGACTGACCATGGTTGAGGATAACAGAACTCCTAAATAATTAATTGGAAAATTTAATTGTACTTTATCTATTGCTATCTCTACATTATAATTTTTAATAAGTTTGTAAGTGTGGCATAACTTTCTAGCAATGTGTTTTTAGCTTTGTGTGCTAATAATACATCATCCATATAGTGAAATATTTGTGTTCAGAATTTTGATTTCTAAGTGGCTGGATTACTTTGTTAACATAAATATGACACATAGTTGGGCTGTTAGCCATCCCTTTAGGGAGTACTTTTCATTCATATCTCTGATCAGGACCTTCATGATTCAGTGCAGGGATAGTAAAAGCAAAACCTGGACTATCCTTAGGATGAATTATAATTGAAAAAAAAAAACAATATTTAATATCTATAACTAAAACATACCAGGTTATTGGCAAAGCAGACAATTGAGGAATCCCTGATTGAGCAGGTCCCATAATAACCATCTCATTATTAATGGCTCTAAAATCTTGCAATAGTCTCCATTTACCAGATTTCTTTTTGATGACATAAATGGGAGTATTTTGGGGATATACAGTCGGTTGTATATGTCCTTCTGCTAATTGTTGTTTTACCAGGTCATGGACTGCTTGTATCTTTTCTTGAGTCAGGGGCCACTGAGGAACCCATACTGTCTTTCTGATTTTCAGGTAATTTTTATTGTCTCAGTGGCCCTTTCTGAAAATCCAACCCATGTCTCTCTGTTCCTTGATGTATTTGTATTGGTGCTGCTATGACTTATTCTTGTTTTTCTAATCTTTTTTCTTTCCTAAAACCTTGTCTAGTCATAATAGTGGCGGCATTTTGGTTGATGTTATTTGTTAATGTCAAACCTAATTGATCTAGGACATCTCGTCCCCATAAATTTATGGGAGGATGATCCAATTCATATGGCTGTATAGTTCCTTCACATCCTTTAGGATCATTCCTATCTAATACCATTTTACTTCTATGGGGATTAGTCGCCACTTATAGGCCTCGAAGCGTTTGAGTGGCTTGTTGTAATGGCCAATGTTTTTGCCATTCTTGACGAGAGATGATGCTAATGTCTGCACCTGTATCCAGTAGCCCATTCAATTCATGCCCTTTAATATTTAGTTTTAGCATGGGGTGAGAATCTAAATTTAAAGAAAGCATAGCCAAATCTACACCTGTGGAGCCTAATCCCTTGGAACATCTTTCTACAGTACGACTGGAAAATTTATCATATAGGCTGGGTATTATTAGTAACTGTGCTATTCTATCTCCTTGTGAAATTACTGATATGTCCTTTGGAGAACTGGCTATAATTTTTATTTCACCTTCATAATCGGGATCAATCACCCCAGGACTTATCATAAGTTCTTTTAGAGTAGAAGAGCTGCATCCCAATAATAAGCCCATGGTTCCTTTGGGAAGAGGTCCTTTTACCCCTGTGGGAATGATTTGAACTCCTATCTCTGGAGTTAGTACTGATCTGGCAGAGGCACAGATGTCCAACACTGTGCTCCCTATGGTTTGTCTGATGAGGGATCTGATGGACAATGTGTCCTGGGCACTACCCTGTTGGGGTTGCTGGGTTCCTCCAGTGCTCTGTATATTTGTGGTTTGGGGCCCCGGAGCATTGGAACCCCCTGTCCATTTATTTGGCAATTGAGCCCAATGCCTTTCTCCATGATATCGTGGATAAACACATGGTCCTTGTTCATTTTTTGATAATTGAGTACCCTCTATGGTGGTTTGAGAACAGCACTCATTAGCCCAATGTCTCCCTCTATGGCATTGTGGCCAAATACCTGGTATTCTACTCCTTTGATACCTAATATTGTTAAACCCTCCTTCTATGGGCCAATTCCTTTTAAAATGTCCTGTTTCTTCACATTGGTAGCATGTTCTTGGTCTGGCATCTAAAGCCTGTTTTACTGTAGCTGCCACAATTTGCCCTTGTTCATTAATATATCTGGCAACTAAAGCCTGTTTTACTGCAGCTGCCATGACTTGCTCTTGTTCATTAATGTCTCTACATAATTAAATCAATGTGTTTAAATCTTCATTTTTCCATGGTCTAATGATATCTCTGCAACAACGATTCGCTTGCTCATAAGCCAGTTGTTTTAGTAATGGCATTGCTTGTTCTGTATTCCCAAAAACTCTGGTAGCTCTTTGAATAAGCCTATCTACAAATTCAGCATAAGGTTCATTAGCTCCTTGTATTACCTTAGATAATTGACCTTGTAAACCTCCATGTTCTTGTAAAGTCTTCCATGCCTTAATTGCATCTACACCAATTTCTGCACATACACCATGATCATATGCAATTTGCTGCGGCTGATCTTCATAAGGTCCCTTTCCTAACAACATATCTAGATTTCTCTGAGGATAACCAGCTCCTGCATTTCGCCTAGCTGTCTCCTTTCAACATTCCTCATTGGCAACCTTCCATAACATGCATTGTCCTCCATTTAGCACAACATTACACATATTAGCCCAATCCACTGGCTTCATGTTCAAGTTGTTAATGGATTCGACCATGATTACATTGAAGGGTGCTTGAGGACGATAGGTTGTTACAGCCTCTTTTAGCTGCTTCACTGTTTTGAAATTTAAAGCATGGTAAACACGCTGCCCTCCTCCCTCAAATACAGGGCATGTTAATATTTGAGATCTTGTCTCAGGATCCTAACTATCAACTGCGGGAGTTGGGGGCCTCCCAGCATAAGAAAGTGGCCTTGTTAGTTGGACACTTATGTCATCTGGTGATAGAAAGGTGTTAGTAGCAGTCTCCTGTTGTAAATTTCCCCTGATGTTTTTTACTGTTTTACACTTTCTTTCTCTGTCTAACTAGCTTTAGAGGCCTTCTCTTTTACTTGAATTTTTTCCTCTGTCTGACTAGTTCGAGAGACGTTCTCTTTTACTTGAATTTTTTCTTCTGTCTGACTAAGTTGAGACACCTTATGTTTTACTTGAATCAATATGTCTTCTTCTTCCTCTACCATTGACTGAACTGAAGGCTTTGAACTAAGCAAACAAGATATGAATGTCCACAATGGCAATGTGCCAACTGGCAGAATCCCTGGGCTTTTCTTTTCTATTCTTTTTAAATCTGCACCATGATGGTTCCATTGTGATATATTTAACAACTCCTCCTTAAAAAGCCATGGTCTACATTTTTGTATTGTATCAACAATTGCCATGACTGCTCTTGATTTTACTGGGATGCCTCCTTCCTCTAACAATTTACTTAACACTTTTTTGGTTTGTTTTTTACTAATTTTTGATCCCATATTTCTACTATAATACAAACCAACAAGATAACACCAAACAAAAAAAGAGATAGAACGAAATAAAAATGGAACAACAAAAAATTATTATAGCCTTTCTCCCTATCTGTTCCTCAGACACAAATAGTTTTTCCTCAGATGTGAGCAGTTTTTCTTCCATCTCACTCATCTCCAGGGACAGGCAACTTAAAACAAAATAGGAATCATAAAATGGCTACCCATCCTCTCGCCCTGCCCTCAAGAGCGAGCAGTTTACCTTATCAGTTACCCTCAGTCGCTCCCCATATGAGCCACCAAATGCCGCTGTCTGGCTGGGCACAATCAGAATCCACTTGTCAAAAGAAACTAACTTTATTTTTAGAACCACACACGCCAAGCAAAACAGCCTCTCAGGAAAAATCCTCAGAACCCCAACTCCCAACACCAGCTTCCCAAAAGCCTCTCCCTCCCACAAAAGCCTCTATCCACTTCTCACAATCCTCCTGCTCTTGAGGCAGATTGGCTGGGTCACGTGGGCAGAGCCAAAAAAGTCCCCCAATGAGCAGCTCCATGGTCTGAATGGGCAGGGAAACAGCCCAATAAGCATCACCGCAGAGGAGCCAATCAGCTAGATGTTGCTGGGGCTGCTGTGAGCCAATCATAAGCTGGAAGTCTGAAAGGTGGGGAAACATCTCAATGAGCATCTCCAATGAGCATCACCACAGAGGAGACAATGAGCTAGAAGTTGCTAAGGCCGCTGTGAGCCAATCATCAGCCTGCAGCTGAAAGTTTGCTGGCACCTGGAAGTTTGCTGTGGCCCCTTCGGCTGTGACTATCAACAGGAGACGTATGCACCATTCACTGAAGTTAGTTTTCAGTAATAGAAAACAAATATGAATTTCAGGTGGATGAATATTTCTGAAAATAATCTTGTGAAAAGTTGATTATAAATCCACATACTTGAACATGAATGAATTTAGGGAGTGTAAATAAGACACATATATTTCATATTTTAAAAATCTGGAGAGTGTGTATGTGTGTATACACACACACACACACACAAATTTTAAAATGTAGCAACATATATGCTAATCCAAATTCACGATGAAATATACATCATTCACAGATCTAAAAATATTCAATTTACTTAACAGGGATTTATGTATAATGTTGTTCTCCTAGGAAGCTCACCCATAGGTTCAATTTTCAGTTCCAACAGCATCTAGGAGGAGTGATCTCTTCTCAAAATTTGTATCTGCCAAATCAGCTACCGCACAAAAATATACACGTGATAAAAGGTAGGATTCTTTATGTGCATATAAAATAGATGTGCTGAATAGTCTACAGTGAAAGGGAGACAGGAATTCACATATTTGTTAACTTTAAAAACACATGGAGGACTATTTCAATTAAAAATTGACTAGAATTATAACACCTACTTGCAAAAGGCAAGTCCAAATATATACCATGCCTTCTCTGAACAGCTTCTATTTCTTTTCTGTTAGGATTCTTTTTCTCCATCATATTAGGATTAGTAGTCAGATTCTAGTACAGTATGGGTTAGTGTCAGGGATTCAGTATTTCAAATGGAAAATAGGAAAATGAATCCAATGTGTATGCAAACATATGCTAAACAAAAATCTTTCCACTCTCATCCAGAAAAATGCCTTGACATTACCTTCGCCCCAAGTAAGACACAATTAGAGGAGAAGAATTAGAAAATCTGTTAATACATATCTGGAATGGAAAATGCTCAGGAGTTCACAACCTTGAAGGTGGTAGAGGAGTTTCCAAAAGTAAGGGAAAGGGTAAACACTCCAGAAACATGGAGCTCTGCTTGCCTAAAGACTTCTTGAGAAACTGCCTCTGAGGTTGGGCACTTGAAATATACGTTGTTGTCAGAAGCTTTAGCTTTCTTTGTAGTGAGACCATCAAAGCTGGGTCTTCATCTATGTGACCTGGAGGATGTTGTTTCTTATTTTCCTAATGAACATGTGGCAGCAGTTCTGAATTCTCTCTTTGTAGGTAAACTGTGGCAACTTGGGGCTAAGTGTCTCCCTGTTTGGACTGTGAACCCAGTTGGTAATCCTCCAGTTTTCGTGGTGTTTCTTGCTGCTGCACTTGGAGTTTGGTATTTGCTTCTTGAAATACAAGGATTTCAACTGGGCCACAGTGCTGGAGGGATTTCTGTCACATGTGGTGTGTCAGGGTCTGCATATAAATGCACCAAGCAGGCTTCTATCGCACATGCTTGCCCCCTTGACCATAGCAACTTGATTCTGAACATTGCCCTGAAAAATCTCCATATAACAAGATGCCTTTACATATAAGGGTCTGCTGGCTGCAGCATGTCAGTCACAAGCCATTTGGAAGCCAATGGCAGATCCCCATGGCCCCAACACAGATGTTTTATCACACACCTGCACATCACTGCTCTAGGCCCCAACTCAGCAGTCTCCAAATTACTGGCATCTCTGTTCTACACCATTCTCATGAAACCAAGTCAATCAAGGCACTGTCTTGTACACTCATGATCAACAGCATAAGATCCAAAGTTACTCCAGTGCCATCTGGTCATGGGAATTTAAAAAATGTCATGGTAATTATCTAGCCATTTTTAAAGGATGAAGTTGGAGGCACTGTGGGTTTAAATTTATTCAGGAACCATTAAATGTTGAGGAAGTTTATTTCAATGAAAGTTCTGGAGAACTCTCAGAGGAAAGTCTTCCCAAAGAGTGACCAAAAAGTCACATGAAGCCAGGCCCATTGAGGTCTGCAATATGAGGTCCATGTGAGTTTTGACTCTCAACTATTGCTGCCAAGTCTTTCAGAATGAAATCATGTGATATCCTGGCTGAGATTCAAAGTGTTCTGTGGAAAGCTACCCTGGTCCAAGATCTCAGTTTCCAAGAGCTACTCTCATGCATGGCCTCCTAAAACCCCAACACAATTCATGGCAATACTTCTCTGACGTCAGTTCTAGACCTCAGTCTCTAAGGGTATCACACCAGAGTTCAAGCCCAGGTGGACCCAGTCATCACTTCCAACCACCACACAAATAAACACAATTAAAACCAAAACACTCCCACAAGGCCCTCATCCTCTTCCATATAGACACTAATCATAACCTCTTGCTGGAGTTTTCCATGAGGGGCGCAGCCCAAGACAGTGTTCAAAAGAGCTCCCTTGCCACTTATTTTCCTAAAGTCAGCGTGGTTTTTTACCATTTTTGTTTTGGATACACACATGGAATCTTTCTTTAGATCCATGAGGTGCTGAGAATCTAAGCCACAGCATCACACAGGGCCAAGAGGCTGAATCAGACACATCCTTATCCTAAGCAATTAAACAAAGAGCGACAGGTGATGCGCATGCATTTCCATTTGAAAACAGTTTTCATCAGTCTTCCCAAATGGGTGGACTGAGGCAAAGACCTCCTGACATTCAGGTCAACAGATCAATAGGTAAGCAAAAGGCCAAAAGAAGGGTTTTTCCACTGAGACATTACTGGTCACACTGATATCTGTGTTTTCTGAGATGCTCCCATTTCCTTCAGCTATCCAGTACATGGCCATGTCACAGAGCTTGGAGGGGTACATATCTTGGACACAAATCCATAAGACTATTTTGGAGAGTGGCCAGAATTTAGGAAGAAAACCTGAACTTAGGAATTTAGTAGGTGTTGCACATCTATAAGACAAGCCACAGTCCATTAATAAATCGGGCAGGATGAATGCTGGGAAGCTTCCTAATAGACAGGACACATCCTTGATGCATTCTCTTTTCTAATGTCTTCAACCATGGACACAGTGGAATACATAGATAAAGAAACACTCACCTTGTCAAACGACCTACTATAAAGAGTCCACACCAAACCAAAAAAAACCCGCCTTTTCCACCTATTCTCAGAAAATGAGACAGAACCAAAAACTCACACCCACACCCACAAAGGCACCTCCTTTCCCCAAGTAGGTCTGTGACTATACAGTGTGTCCTCTGAATGGTGGGCCATACTATGTTACCCCAAAATGGCCTGTCTTGTCTCAGATCTGTTTTCTTTGGCCAACTCTGTGAAGTTGTGAGGATCCATTGGTGAGCCACTTTCTGCTTTCTCAGGAAGGGCCCCTCTTCAGAGCTTTTCTCGAATTTGGCCATCCTCACATCAGTAGGTACCAAGAAAGACTGACTCTGTCCTTGGTAAATCCAAACAAGTGAGACCACTGGGACTGGTACTGGGACTGGCTCTGTGTGCCTGGTTTCCTGGATCCCAAGTTCAGAGATTCCATCACCAAGAAAGTGAGGTAGGTCACTTCCTTCAGGAACTGAATGAGGTCACAGCCTTGGCAACCACTTTGTCCTAACAGATGCTTCCAAGGGTCCCATGAGATGGAGGCTGCACCTACTTCCTCTGACATTTTCATAAGTTAGAATGGTATATCAACCATAGGTACTGGGGAACAGCTCTCCACAGAGGCTTGGTTTGGTCCATCTTCTCTACATTAAGAAGAGAGATTCTGATTAAGACACAACCCTTTATCCTGACCATGTTTTTTTGCCATGGAAGATGACTTTTGCCCTCTCAGGTCGTTCATAGCATCCTACACATTCTCCAGGGATTATTTCTACATGGACCTTTGAGGTTCTCAGCAGGTGGAAGATCCATACATTCCTGTATTGTAATACCAACTCTGTCTCTGCTCTTCTGTAAAGTTAGATTGAGGAACAGTGTATGGTTAGGATTAATAACATGTTCAATATGGGTTAGGAATCATTCTGCTTGATGAACAATGTTATTGGAAACCTGCGATATTTACATGAAAATATAGGTGAAATATAAGTATTGAAATATAAATCTAGGTAAGATTTGAATCCTAGAAGGGAATTTGGCCTTTGAGTGGGATACTTAGCTTTGAATTATGTTCTGCACATATGTCTCAGATAAATTGATATGCAATGGCATAGATCCTTGTACCTTCGATGATTGAATGTAGAAGAGAGCATCCAGTTAAAAAAGGGATTTTTGCTAGGATTAGGAATATAGTCGGTAGGATTACGAAGAAGATTGAGTATAGAATATGGACCAAAAGTTCTTTAGCAATAGGGTTTCTGGTAGAGATTGAATATAAATGTCAGCACATGTGAAGAGTCAGTCACAATGATGAACTGGGGAAAAAAGTAGGAAAGCAGATGTGAATAGAGAGTAGGAAATCAGGCAAATTATAAAATGAGTGAGAGGTTTAGACAGTTTCAACAGGGTGAGATTGAAAATGTAGTCTTAGGAAGAAACACATATGTAATCACCAATAGGATTGACATTTGAGAGCATTAGGCAACCTGGACATGGATGTTTTTAGTAATCCATGTTCACTTTCCATTTAGGCTTTGGGACAGTCATAAGTGTGACCTTTGCATTTTGTGTCCAGAATATTACTGTGATAAAATGTATATGTAGATCAGTTGACATGCATATTTTTTCCACCATTTCTGGGAGCAATATTTTGAAGATATAGAAATTATTGTTGGGAGTACACAGAGGTGTACCATGTGTCTATCAATATATAGACAATGCATGAATAGACCATACTGTGAATAAATGATATAACTGGTTTCACTTTGAATAATGGATTGAATTGATATCTGAAAGTATACAAGAAATCTTATATTGATGTACAATCATTCATTTAAACCAGTTTTACATCTAATGGTAATATTAGTGTTATGTTTTATCATGACGAGTGTGTCAGTTTTGCTTCAAAAGTGATAATGGAAATCGAAAATAATGTGTTTGGAAAGAAGTGTCACAAAAAGAGAAGTCAAGAAACATGGAGGAATACATGTGTTCTGAAGCAAAAGTGATTGAAAGCAAAACAAATGTGTATATATTTGCTAAATTGTGGATGAAATATACATCCTATGATGTGCATTAACTGGAGAAATAGTAATGTACCAGTGTTGAATAAAAATGAACGTCAAAATACACATTATATCACATAGGAATCTTCTTGCATTGATGTTAAACTGGGTCAGTTACTGTATAAATATTAGAATTTTATTTTGGTGTTATAATACAATTTATTTTAGCACTAGCATGCCACAGAATGTAGAAGAAAGAGCAATGGATTTTTAGTTATAACACTAATAATCTAGCATTTAATGATTATTTTGGGGAGTCTAGAATTTACATAAGGCTATGCAACATAATTTTTTGTATTTAACATTCATAAAATCTTGGAATTTTGGTAATATTTCTCCTTTTTTTATTTTTTCAGTTGTTGATAGACCTTCATTTTATTTATTCGTATGTGGTGCTGAGAATATAACCCACTGCCTCACACATGCTAGACAAGCATGTTAACACTGAGTCACAAACCCAGCCCCTCCACTTTTATCTTTTCATCAAACACTCCTCTCCCTCTTCTTTACTCACTTTCTTCCTCATTTCCCCCTTCTCTCTCTTCCTTTTTCATTTTCCCTCCATAAGTATTTTTCTCTCATAGCATTACAAACAGTACTATGCTATGAAATTTACATTTAAAACTGTTTTTTATAGTCATTCTTTTCTTGAGAAAATTTAAAAATTATAACCACCTGATAAATATATTACAATACATTTATTATGCATATGTATCTATATTCATGCATATGTGTTACATATATATATATATATATATATATATATATATATATATATATATATATATATACATATATATTTAAAAGTACTTTGATTAGCCTGTTAGAAATAATATAGACCAAGTCTTTCTTAATTCTCAAGTCTTCCAGAATTAACATCTTACAGTGAAAATCAAATAAACATATTTAAGTAAACAGGTATCATTCGTATTTATCAATACTGATAATTTAAGGTTTTTATATCACATTTAGCTGTAATATGGCATATTAACTCTTTTGAATTAGAGAATTTTTTTTTTGAACAACCTATTATTTAAGGACCATATGCACTGACATTTTAAATGGCTTTCTTGTGATTTCACTTTCTATCAATTGCATATTAATTGCCAAATACTTATTTTAGTAATTTTCATATTCATAATTGATATAAAGTCAATTGATTAATTCTTTTTGTAAGGAGTTACTAATTACAGTAGGGACAGTATTAATAATTCTAAATCTTTATAAAAATGGTACAAAAATATTTTCATGCAAAATTATGTATAATTGCATGCTCTAAATGTTTGATTGTTGATACATATAATAAAGAGGTTTTGATGAGTCTCTTCCCCAGTAAAACAGAAAATGCAAAGATATAGTTGGGTATGTATGTCCAAACAAACATATGGAAAAATACACATTATCATCTAGAAACTATTAAATAAAAGATGAAAAGAACAATCCAACACATTGTACCAACTTGTCAGATGAGGTAGTATTCTGGAAGAATAGCCTAAGTCTAGACCTGGTCCATGACAAAATATTCACAAAAAAATAAAATATGAAAAATATAGGAAATGCTATGAGTTTTTCTTGAAGGTAAGTGGATTATCCTTTAATCTCAATTATGTGCATTTTTAAAAGCCAGTTTTCTGGTAAAATAAATTTGTGATAGTTACAAGTACACAAAACAAAGTTTCTGCTTAGCAAAATGAATGCATCTCAACTCTTTTTTAGCTGATTTCTTCCCACTCAACTTTAAACCTTTATTTATTTATTTTTTATTGGTTGTTCAAAACATTACAAAGCTCATCCTATATCATCTTTCATACATTTGACTCAATTGGGTTATGAACTCCCAATTTTCCCCAAATACGAGTTGCAGAATCACATCGGTTACACATTCACATTTTTACATGATGTCATATTAGTGACTGTTGTATTCTGCTACATTTCCTATCCCCTACTATCCCCTACTATACCCCCTCCCATCCCCTCCCATCTTCTTTCTCTACCTCATCTGCTGTTGTTCACTTCTCTCCCTTGCCCCACCTTTCCCCAATTTTCCCTACCCCATTGTTTGAAGATGCTATCCTACTTCCATTGCATGCTTTTAGCCCCTTTTTCAAATATAAGAAAGTTGTAATTTTGAGGATTGGTTTCTGTGTCCTCTATTCTGTACCATTGTTCCACCTGCCTATTTTGTTACCAGTACCACACTGTTTTTGTTACTATTGCTTTTAGTACAGTTTGAACTCTGGTATCACTATACCTCCAGATTCATATTTTCTGTTTAGAGTTGCTTTTGCTATTCTGGGTCTTTTGTTTTTCCATCTTCTAAGATCTTCTTCTCTCTCTCTCTTTAGGGTTCTGTAGTTTTCAGTATATAAAACTTTCACGTCTTTTGTTAGGTTGATTCCCAAGTATCTTATTTTATTTGAGGATATTGTGAATGGAGTGGTTTTCCTCATTTCCATTTCAGAAGTTGTGTTGCTGACATACAGGAATGCCTTTCATTTATGCGTGTTAATTTTATATTCTGCCACTTTGCTGAATTCATTTATTAACTCTAGCCGTTTCATTGTAGACCCTTTGGGGTCTGTTAAATATATTTTCATGACATCTGCAAATAGCGATAATTTAAATACTTCTTTTCCTATTTTTATGCCTTTAATTTTTTTTGTCTGTCTAATTGTTCTGGCTAGTATTTCAAGAACTAAATTGAATAGAAGTGGTGATAGAGGGCATCCCTGTTTTGTTCCAGATTTTAGAGGGAATGCCTTCAGTTTTTCCACATTTAGGATGATGCTAGCCTGAGGTTTAGCATATATAGCTTTTACAATGTTGAGGTAAGTTCCTGTTATCCCTAGTTTTTCTAGTGTTTTGAACATAAAGTGATGCTGAACTTTGTCAAATGTTTTTTCTGCATCTATTGAGATGATCATATGGTTCTTGTCTTTATGTCTATTGATGTGGTGAATGGCATTTATTGATTTCCGTATATTGAACAAGCCTTGCATCCCACGGATGAATCTTACTTGATCATGGTGCACAATTTTTTTGATATGCTTTTGTATTCGATTCGCCAGGATTTTATTGACAAGTTTTGCATCGAAGTTCATTAGAGATATTGGTCTGTAGTTTTCTTTCTTTGAAGTGTCTTTGTCTGGTTTCGGGATCAGGGTGATTTATCCTCATAGAATAAATTTGGAAAAGCTCCTTCTTTTTGTTTTTCTTGAAATAGCTTGAAAAATATTGGTATTAATTCTTCTTTAAAGGTTTTGTAGAACTCCGCTGTATACCCATCCGGTCCATGGCTTCTTTTGGTTGGTAGTTTTTGATGGCTTCTTTCATTTCTTCCTTTGTTATTGGTCTGTTTAAATTGCGTGTGTCTTCCTGACTCAATCTGGGCAGATCTTATGACTTAAAAAATTCATCGATATCTTCACTATCTTCTATTTTATTGGAATATAGTGTTTCAAAATACTTTCTAATTATCTTCTGTATTTCTGTAGTGTCTGTTGTGATATTGCCTGTTTCATCCCGTATGTTAGTAATTTGAATTCTCTCTCTTCTTCTCTTCATTAGCATGGCTGTGGGCCTGTCAATCTTATTTATTTTTTCAAAGAACCAACTTTTAGTTTTATCAAATTTTTAAATTTTTTTTTGTTTCAATTTTGTTGATTTCTGCTCTAAATTTAATTATTTCTTGTCTTCTACTACATTTGCTGTTGTTTTGCTCTTCCTTTTCTAGGTTTTTGAGGTGTAGTGTGAGTTCATTTATTTGTTGATTTTTTTCTTTTTTTGAGGAAAGAACTCCAAGAAATGAACTTCCCTCTTAAACTGCTTTCATTGTGTCCCATCGATTCTGGTATGTTGTGTCTGTATTGTCATTTGTCTCTAAGAATTTTTTTTATCTCCTCCATTATGTCTTCTGTAACCCAGTGATCATTCAGTAGCATGTTGTTCATTTTCCATGTGATGTAGGATTTTTCCTTCCTTCTTTCATCATTGATTTCCAGTTTCATTCCATTATTATCAGATATAGTGCATGGTATAATCTCCATGCTTTTATATTTACTAAGAATTGCCCTATGGCATAATATATGGTCTATCTTTGAGTAGGATCCATGTGAAACTGAGAAGAACGTGTATCCACTTGATGATGGCTGATATATTCTATATATGTCGTTCAAGTCTAGGTTACAAATTGTGCTGTTGAGTTTGATAGTTTCTTTATTCAGTTCTTGTCTAGAGAATCTGTCTAATGCCGAGAGTGGTGTCTTAAAGTCACCCATAATTATTGTGTTGTAGTCTATTTGGCTATTGAACTTGAGGAGAGTTTGTTTTATGAACATTGCAGCTCCATTGCTTGGTGCATACAAATTCATAATTGTTATGTCTTGTTGGTGGATGGTTTCTTTTAACAGAATATAGTGTCCTTCTTTATCCCTTTTGATTAACTTAGGTTTGAAGTTGATTTTATTCCACATGAGTATGGCCACTCCTTCTTGCTTCTGAGGGCCATGTGAGTGGTATGATTTTTCCCAACCTTTTACCTTCACCCTGTGTATGTCTTTTCCTATCATATGAGTCTCCTTAAGGCAGCATATTGTTGGATTTATTTTTTTTGATCCAGGTTACTAGCCCATTCTCTTGATTGGTGAATATAATCCATTAACATTTAAGGTTACAATTGAAATATGATTTGTTCTTCCAATCATGTTTATTTATTTATTATGTTTTAATTTGGCTAGTTTTTATTTTTTTGGTTATTTTCCTCCCCCTTTACTGAGATACCTCCTGCTGTTAGTTTTCGGCACTATTTATCAATTCCTCTTCTTGTAGTATTTTGCTCAAAATGCTTTGCAGTGCTGGTTTTCTGGCTGCGAATTCTTTTAGCTTTTGTTTATTGTGAAAGACTTTAATTTCGTTTTCAAATCTGAACCTTAATTTTGCTGGATACAGTATTCTTGGTTGGAATCCATTATTTTTCAGCATTTGAAATACATTGTTCAAGGATCTTCTCGCTTTCAAAGTCTGTGATGAAAAATCAGTCATTAATCTAATTGGTTTTCCCCTGAATGTAATCTGCCTCCTTTCTCTTATAGTGTTTAATATTCTCTCCTTGTTCTGTATGTTGGCTATCTTCATAATTATATGTCTTGGAGTTTGTCTATTATGATTTTGAATGTTTGGGGTCCTGTAGGCTTCCAGGATTTGACAATCCGATCCATCTTTCATCTCTGGGATGTTTTCTAGAATTATTTTATTTAATATGTTCTCCATTCCTTTGGTTTGAATCTCTATGCCTTCTTCTATCCCAATGACTCTCATTTTTTATGACATCCAATATCTCTTGAATAGATTTCTAGTGGGATTTAAGCCTCTTTTCTGTGTTGATTATATTCTTTTCAAGTTGATAAACTTTGTCTTCATTATCTGATATTCTGACTTCTGCTTGATCTAGTCTATTTGTAATATTCTCGTTTGAGTTTTTAATTTGGTTAATACTTTCCTGCATTTCTAGTATTACTGTTTGATTTCTTTTAAGATCTCTATCTCCTGGTAAAGCTCGTTGTTTGCCATTTGAGTTTGTTTGTTTAATTCATTTTCAAAATATACTTTTATTGCTTGGACTTGCTGCCTCATGTCTTCTCTAATATTCCTTTCCATCTGAGTTAGGAATGCCTTAAGTTCTTTCCCTATCCCTGTTTCTGATGCTTCTAGGTCCTCCTGTAGAATTAAGTTGTCCTGCATTGTTTGTACTCCTTTCTTTCCCTTGTTTTTTCATGATGCTCATGTTACTTTCCAGCTCTATTTGATTGCTGTGTTTCTGTTTTATTCTATAGATTTGTTTCGGTGTTGTGTATCTCTGTTGTCTC
Source organism: Callospermophilus lateralis (assembly GCF_048772815.1). NCBI lineage: Eukaryota > Metazoa > Chordata > Mammalia > Rodentia > Sciuridae > Callospermophilus > Callospermophilus lateralis. The sequence continues at coordinate 120,439 of NW_027513485.1, forward strand.
TCCTTTGTGTTGGTAGACTATGCCTGCTAAAGTGGATTCCACTTGTAGGGAATTCCGAAGGCCGAGCTCCAGTGACGTCACCCCTCTGCTTTGGCGGGCCCAGGCTCCTTGCCGAAATGTTCGAATACGGGGATGGAACTGGACTGTCTCCAGTTGGTTTCAGCTCTAGGTCACTGGCGGGTGGGCAATCACTAGCCACCCAGTGGCGCAGTCGGTCTCCTGCGCGCCGGTGTTCTCCAGACGCCCAGTCACGCGGACAGCAGGTGGACTGTCACCTGCGCTTCTGTGTTCTCCAGCTTCCCAGTCACAAGAGCCTGGCCTCTAGTCCCCTGGTTTCTCCTGCTAGTCCTGGTTTCTCCTGCTAGACTAGATTTCCCCTGAGTGATGCTTCTCTGCAGTTCAATCTGTATTCTGGGCCTGTCATTTGTTGGGTGTGGAGGGTGTCTATTGGAACCCAGACACTCTATTGTTTTGAGGATCAGTCAGACCGGATCTCCGGTTGCACATTTGGCTTGTTTTTCAGACCCAATTACCAGATCTCAGTGCTAAAAATCTTTCTTATAGGTTTTGGTGCACCCCCATTTTGCTGTAAGTTCTTAACAAGATAGTTTTTTGTGGTTCTATCTCGTTATTCACCTGTGCAGTGGCGCGTTACACTGGGTGTGATGCACTCTATTCGTGGCCATCAGGCAATGATGAAATATTATGCTTTGTATGCAGCATTTACTGAAGTTAGTTTTCAGTATTAGGAAACAAGTATGTATTTCAGGTGAATGAATAATCTGAATTTCTGAGAATAATCTTGTGAAAAGTTGATTATAAATCCACATACGTGAATATGAATGATTTTAGGGAGTGTATAATAAGACACATATATTTGATATTTTGAAAAATCTGGAGAGTGATATATATATATATACACACAGAAACACACTCACAGACATTAAAAAGTAGCAATATATATGCCAATCGAAATTCAAAATGAAATATATATCCTTCACATATCCAAAAAAATACATTTTACTGAAAATGGATTTATGTATAATGTTGTTCAACTAGGAGGCTCACCCATAGGTTGAAATTTCAGTTCCAAAAGGGTTTAGGAGGAGTGATCTCTTCTCACAATTTGTATCTGCCAAGTCAGCCACCTCAGAAGAAAGTCTGTGTGATACCAGGTAGTATTCTATATGAGCATATAAAAATACATGTGCTGAATAGGTGACAGAGAAAGGGGAGAGGAATTCACATATTTGTTAACGTTAAAAACACATGGAGAAATATTTCAATAAACATTGACTATATTTATAACTCCAACCCCATATAATGCAAAAGGGAAGTCCAAGTATACACCATGCCTTCTCTGAACTGTTTGTATTTCCATTCTGTTAGGGTTACTATTCTCCATCATATTAGGATTAGTAGTCAGAGTCTAGTAGGTTATGGATTAGTGTCAGAGATTCAGTATTTCGAATAGAAAATAGGAAAATAAACCCATTGTGTTTGCAAATATGTGTGATACAAAAATCTTCCCACTCTCATTCAGAACAATGCCTTGACATTACCTTCTCCCCTAATAAGACACAATTAGAGGAGAAGAGTTAGAAAATCTGTGAATACATATCTGGAATGGAATATTCTCGGTGTTCACAAGCTTGGAGGTGGTAGAGGAGTTTCCAAAAGTAAGGGACAGGGTAAACACTCCACAAACATGGAGCTCTGCAGGCCTAAAGACATATTGAGAAACTGCCTCTGAGTTTGGGCACTTAAAATGTATGTTGTGGTCCGAAGCTTTAGCTTCCTCTATAGTGAGAGCATCAAAACTGGTCTGCATCTATGTGACCTGGGGGACATGGTATCTTATTTTCCAATGAACATGAGGCAGCAGTGCTGAATTCTCACTTTGTAGGTAAACTGTGGCAACTGGAGTCTAAGGGTCAATCTGTGTGGACTGTGAAGCTAATTGATCATGCTCTACTTTTCTTAGTAGAGCACTGGGAGTTTGTTATTTGCTTCACAATACAAGGAGTTCAACTTGGTCAGAGTGCTGGAGGGAGTTCTGTCACATGTGGTGCCTCAGGGTCTGCAGGAGAATGCACCAGTCAGGCTTCTATTTCACATAGTTTGACCCCTTGACCATAGCATCCTGATTCTGAACATTGCCCTGAAACCTCTCCATATAACAAGATGCCTTTACATATAAGGGTCTGCTTGCTGCACCATGTCAGTTACAAGCCATTTGGAAGCCAATGGCAGATCTACATGGCCCCAACACAGATGTTTTATCACACACCTGCCCACCACTGTTCTAGGCCCACTACTCAGCAGGCTCCAACTTACTGGCATCTCTGTTCTACACCATTTTTAAGAAACGCAGTCAATCAAGGCACTGTCTGGTATACTCATGATCAGCAACTGGACATCAAAAAGTTCTCCAGTGCCACCTGGTCATGAAAATTTCAAAAATTCCATGGTATTTCTCTAGCCATTTTTCAAGGATGAAGTTGGAGGCACTATGATTTTCAATTCACTCAGGAACCTTTAAATGTTGAGGAAGCTCATTTCAATGAAAGCTCTGGAGAACACTCACAGGCAAGGCTTCCCAAAGGGTCGCCAAAAGGTCACATGAAGCCAGGCCCATTGAGGTCTGCAATGTGAGATCATGTGTGTTTTGCCTCTCAACTATGGCTGCCAAGTCTTTCAGAATAAAATCATGTGATATTCTGGCTGAGATTCCTCGTGCCTTGTGGAAAGCCTTTCTGGGCACAGATCTCAGTTTCAAAGGGCGACTGTCATTCATGGCCTCCTAAAATCCCAACACAACTCATGGCAATAATTCTCTGAGGTCAGTTCCAGAACTCAGTCTCTAAAGGGAATCACACCAGAGTTCAAGACCAGGTGGAGCCAGTCATCTTTTTCAACCGCCACACAAACTTCCAAAATTAAAACCCAAACACTCCCACAAGGCCCTCATCTTCTTCCATATAGATACTCATTATAAACTCTGGCTGGAGGTTTCCATGAGGGATGCAGAACAAGATAGTGTCCAAAGTTAGCTCCCTTGCCCCTCATTTGCCTAAAGTCGGGGTGGCCTGAACACCTTCCTGTGAACCTGGAGTGATCAAATAGTGTGCCGTTAATACTGCTCTGCTTCTCCAATTTGAGGACGACTGACTGTGGGGTTTAGATTCTTTATGTGAATTGGAAGCATGAGAAAATGCAAGCACCTTTGGGCTTGCCTCTCCTTGGCTTTAAAGAATGCATTTGACCCAAAGAATCCCTCTTCTCACTTGATGGAGGTCAGGAACCTTACAGAGGAAGGCAAGAGACTTCATCCGCAATGGCTGCTCTTTTGATCATTTTGGTTTTGGATGAACACATGGGATCCATCAGGTGCTGAGAATCTAACCACAGCCTCACACAGGGCCAAGAGGCTGTTTCAGACAAATCCATTTCCAAAGCAATTAAGCAAAGAGCTACAGGTGATGCCCATTCATTTCCATTTGAAAACTTTTTTCTTCAGGCTTCACAAAGAATTGGCCTGTGGTAAATACCTTCCTGATATTCAGGGCAACAGAACAATAGGTAAGCAAAAAGCCCAAATCAGGGTTTCTCCACTGAGACTTTCCTGGTCACACTAGCTACCCACTACATGGCCATATAACAGAGCTTTTAGGTGGTAAATATCTTGGACACAAAACCATGAAGCTATTCTGCAGAGTGTCCAGAATTCAGAAAGAAAACAGAAACTTATGAAGATATCAGGTGTTGCCCTTTGATAACAAAAGCCACAGTCCATTTATAAATTGGGCAAGATGAATGGTGGGAAGCTTTCTACTAGACAGGACACATCCTTTGATGCATTCTTATTTCTAATGTCTACAACCACGGACACAGTGGGATACACAGACATAGAAGCACTCGCATTGCAAAACGACTAACTAGAAACAGTCCACACCAATCCAAACAAACAGTCTTTCCTACCTATTCTCAGAACATGAGACAAGACCATGAACATACACCCACACCCACAAAGGCACCACCTTTGCTCCAAGTAGTTCTGTGATTACCCAGAGTGTCCTCTGAATGGTGGGCCATACTATATTCCCCCCAAATGGCCTGTCGTGTCTCAAATCTGGTCTCCTTGGCCAATTCTGTGAAGTTGTCATTAGCCATGGGTGAGCCACTACCTGCTTTCTCAGGAAAGGCCCCTCTTCAGAGCTTTTCTGGCATTTGAACATCCTCACATCTGTAGGCACTAAGAAAGACTGACTCTGTCCTTGGTAAATTGAAGCAAGTGAGACCACTGGGCCTGGGACTGCGACTGGCTCTGGGTGCCATTCTTCCTGGATCCCAAGTTCAGAGAGTTCCATCAGAAAGGAAGTGAGGTGAGGTCACTTCCTTCAGAAACTGAATGAGGTCACTGCTTTGGCAACAACTTTGTCCAAATAGTTACTTCTAAGGGCCCATGAGATGGAGGCTGTTCCTACTTTCTGTAACACTTTCAAAAGTTAGAATGGTATATCAACCATAGGCACCTGGGAACACCTCTTCACACAGGCCTGGTTTGGTCTATCTTCTCTACATTAAGTTGATAGAGGCTGATACAGACACATCCCTTCATCCTCACCAGGTTGTTTGCCATGGAAGATGACTTTTGCTCTCTCGGGAACTTCACAGCTGCCTACATCTTCTCCAGGGATTATTTCTACATGGACCTTTGATGTTCTCAGCAGGTGGAAGATTCCCTACATTCCGGTATTTAAAGAGAAACTCTGTCCCTCCTCTTCTGTAAAGTTAGATTGAGGTAACAGTGTATATTTAGGGTTAATAACATGTTCGATTTGGGTTAGGAATCTCTCTGCCGGATGAATAATGGTATTGGGAACCTGTGATATTTACAAGAATATATAGGTGAAATATAAGTATGAAAACAGAAATGTAGGTAAGATATGAAGCCAGAAGGGCATTGGGCCCTTGAGTGGGATACTTAGGTTTGAATTATGTTCTGCACATGTGTCTCAGATGAATTGATATAAAATGGCATAGGACCTTTTACCTTGAATGATTGATTGTTGAAGAGAACATCGAGTTAAAAAGTGATAGTCAGTAGGATTAGTAAGATAGTCAGTAGGTTTATAAAGAAGAGTGAGTATAGGATTTGGACCAAAAGTTCTTTAGCAATAGAGTTTCGGGTAGAGAGTGAATGTAAATGTCAGCATATGTGAAGTATGAGTCACAATGATGAACTAGGGAAAATATGTAGGAAAGCAGATATCAATAGAGATATTAGGAAATCAGGCAAAGTGTAAAGTGAGTGATAGAATTAGACATTTCCAACAGGCTTGAGGTTGAATATATAATCTTAGGAAGAAACAAATATGTAGTCATCAATAAGATTGACATTTGAGAGCATTAGGTAACCAGGACATGGTTGTTTTTGGTAATCCATGCTCACTTTCCATTTAGGCTTTGATACAATCATGAGTTTGACCTTTGCTTTTTGTGTCCAGAATATTACTGTGATAAAATGTATATATAGATAAGGTGACATCAGTATTTCTTCCACCATTTCTGGGAGCAATATTTTGAAGAGGTACAAATTAGTAATGGGGGGACAAATAGGTGTACACTGTGTTTATGAATATAGAGATAATGCATTAATAGACCATACAGTGAATAAATAACATAACTGGTTCCAACTTTAAATAATGGATTGAATTGAAATGTGAAAATATACAGGAAATTTTATATTGATATGCATACATTCATTCCAACCAGTTTTACATCTAATGGTAATATTAATGTTATAGTTTATCATGAAGAGTGTGTGAGGTTAGCTTCAAAATTGATTATGGAAATCGAAAATAATGTGTTTGGAAAGAAGTCTCATGAAAAGACCAGTCAAGTAACATGGAAGAATTCATGTGTTCTGAAGCAGGAAGTGAAACAAATTCTTATTAATTTGCTAACTTGTGGATGAAATATATGTCCTATGATGTGCAAAAACTGAAGAAATACTAATGTACCAGTGTTGAATTAAAATAAAGGTCAAAATAGACATTAAGTCCCATAGGAATCTACTTGCATTGATGTTAAACTGGATCTGTTACTGTAAAAATATTAGGATTTGTAAGCACCATTGATTGAAGTTAGTTCTCATACTGGGAAACAAATATGTATTTCAGGTAGATGAATATTTCTGAGAATAATCTTGTGAAAAGTTGATTATAAATCCACATACATGAACATGAATGAATTGATGGAGTGTATATAAGAGACATATATTTCATATTTTATAAAATCTGGAGAGTGTGTGTGTGTGTATATATATATATATATATATATATATATATATATATATATATATATATACAGAAAAACACAAAAATACATTAAAAAGTATCAATATATATGCCAAACGTAATTTATCAGTAATATATATCATCCACAGATGAAAATATATTTATTTTACTGAACATGGATTTATGTATAAATTGTTCTACTGGGAAGCTCACCCATAGTTTTAATTTTCAGTTCCACCAGCGTTTACGAGATCTCTTCTCACAACCTGTTTCTGCCCAGTCAGCCAACTCAAAAAAATGTACGTGTGAGACCACGTAGGATTCTATATTTGCATATAAAAATACATGTGCTGAGTAGGCTACATAGAAAGGAAGACAGGAATTTACATATGTGTTAACATTAAAAACACATGGAGGACTATTTCAATTAAAAATTGAGTAGATTTAGAATACCTACCCTCTATCATGCAAAAAGGAAGTCCAACAATACACCATGCCTGCTGTAAACTGCTTGTATTTTCATTCTGTTTGGGTATTTTTCTCCATCATATTAGGATTAGTAGTCAGAGTCTAGTAGGGTATGAGATAGTGTCAAGAATTCAGTATTTCAAATGGAAAATTGTAAAATGAATCAATGTGTATGCAAATGTGTGCTACACAAAAATTTTCCCACTCTCATTCAGAACAATGCCTTGACATTACCTTCACCCCAAGTAAGACACATTTAGAGGAGAAGAGTTAGACAATCTTTGAATGCATATCTGAAATGAAAAATGTTCAGGAGTTCACAACCTTGGAGTTGGTAGAGGAGTTTCCAAAAGTAAGGGAAAGTGTAAAATCTCCACAAACATGGAGATTTACCAGCCTAAAGACTTCTGGAGAAACTGCCTCTAGGTTGGGCACTTGAAATATATGTTGTTGTCAGGAGCTTTAGCTTCCTTTCTAGTGAGACAATCAAAGCTTGGTCTGCACATCTGTGACCTGGAGGACATGGTTTATAATTCTCCAATGAACATGAAGCAGCAGTGTTGATTTCTCTCTTTGTAGGTAAACTATGGCCACTGGGTCTAAGTGTCTCCCCATGTAGACTGCTAAGCCATTAGGTCATCCTCCACTTTTCAAAACGTTTCTTGATACTGCACTCGGAGTTTGGTATTTGCTTCATGAAATACAAGGAGTTCAACTGGGACAAAGGGCTGGAGGAAGTTCTTTCACGTGTGGTGGGTCAGGGTCTGCAGGAAAATGCACCAACAGGGCTTGTATACCACATAGGTTGCTCCCTTGACCATAGAAACCTGATTTTGAACATTGCCCTGAAACCTCTCTATATAACCAGATGTCTTTACATACAGGATCTGCTGGCTGCACCATGTCAGTCTCAAGCCATTTGGAAGCCAATGGCAGATCCACATGACCCCACCAAAGATGTTTTATCACACACTTGCTCACCCCCGCTCTGGGCCCATTACTCAACAGGCTTCAAATGACTGGCATCTCTTTTCTACACCATTTTCATGAAAACCAGTCAATCAACACACTGTCTGGTACACTCATGATCAGCAACTGGACATCCAAATGTTCTCCAGTGCCACCTGGTCAAGGAAATTTCAAAAATTTCATGGTATTTATCTAGCCAATTTTCAAGGATGAAGTTGGAGACACTGTGGGTTTCAATTCATTCAGAAATTATTTAATGGTGAGGAAGCTCATTTCAATGAAAGCTCTGGAGAACTGTCACAGGCAAGGCTTCCCAAAGAGTGGCCAAAAGGTCACATGAAGCAAGGCCCATTGAGGTCTACAATGGAGGTCCATGTGTGTTTTGACTATCAAATATGTCTGACAAGTTTTTCAGAATAAAATTGTGTGATATCCTCCTGAGATTCCCAGTGCTCTGTGGAAAGCGACACTGGGCCTAGATCTCAGTTTCCAAGGGTGACTCTCATGCGTGGCCTCCTAAATCCCAACACAATTCATGGCAATATTTCTCTGAGGTAAGTTCCAGAACTCAGTCTCTAAGGGGAATGACACCATAGTTCAAGCCCATTTGGATCCAGTCATCTCTTCCAACCGCCACACGAATGACCACAATTAAAACCAAAACACTCCCACATGGTCCTCATCTTGTTAAATATAGACACTCATCATAAACTCTGGCTGGAGGTTTCCATGCGGGACGCATCCCAACACAGTGTCCAAAATATTCTCCCTTGCCCCTCATTTGCCTAAAGTCAGGGTGGCCTGGACACCCTTCCTGTGAACCAGAAGTGATCAAATAGGCCTGCCGTTAATACTGCTCTGCTTCTCCAATTTGAGCATTATTGACTCTCAGGTATAGATTTTTTTATGTGATTTGGAGTCACGAGAAAACACAAGCACCTCTGCAGGACTTTGAAAAACTCATTTGACCAAAAGGATCCCTGTCTCACTTGATAGAGGTCAGGTTCCTAACAGAGGAAGGCAAGAGACTCATCCACAATTACTGATTTTTTGCCATTATGGTTTTGATTGCACACATGGTATCTATCTTTAGATCCATCATGTGCTGAAAATTTAAGCCACAACCTCATACAGGGCTAGGAGGCTGATTCAAACACATCCCTTTCCAAAGCAAAGAACCACAAGTTATTCCCATTTATTTCCATTTTAAAACTGTTTTATTCAGGCTTCACAAAGGGGTGGCCTGAGGCAAAGACCTTCCTGACATTCAGGGCAACAGAACAATAGGTAAGCAAATGAACCAAAATATGGGTTCTTCACTGAGCGTTTACTGGTCACAATGATGTCTGAGTTTTCTAAGATGTTCCCATTTCCTATAGCTATCAAGTACATGGCCATGTCACAGAGCTTGGGGGTGGTATGTATCTTGGACACAAAACTATGAGGCTATTCTGGAGAGTGGCCAGAATTCAGGAAGAAAACAGGAACTTAGGAAGTTAGTAGGTGTTGCCCATCCATAAGGAAAGCCACAGTCCATTCATCAACTAGGCCTGATGAATGCTGGAAAGTTTTCCACTAGACAGGACACATACATTGATACATTCTCTTTTCGAATGTCTACAACCATGGACAGAGTGGGATACACAGACATAGAAGCACTCGCCTAGTCAAACGACTTTCTAGAAACAGTCCACTCCAATCAAAACAACAGCCTTTCCTACCTATTCTCAGAACATGAGACAAAACCACAAACTCACACCCACACCCACAAAGGCACCTCCTTAACTCAAGTAGGTCTGTGACTATCCGGAGTGTCCTCTGAATAGTGGGCCATACTATGTTCCCCTAAAATGGCCTGTACTGTCTCAGATCTGGTCTCCTTGGCCAACTCTGTGAAGTTGTCAACAGCCAGCGGTGAACCACTACCTGCTTTCTCAGTAAAGGCCCCTCTTCAGAGCTCTTCAGGCATTTGGCAATCCTCATATCAGTAGGTACCAAGGAAGACTGACTCTGTCCTTGGTAAATCCAAACAAGTGAGACCACTGGGATTGGGACTTGGACTGGCTCTCGGTGCCTGGCTTCCTGGATCCCAAATTCAGAGATTTCCATCACCAGGAAAGTGAGGTGAGGTCACTTCCTTCAGGAACTGAATGAGGTCACTGCCTTGGCAACCACTTTGTCCTACCAGATTCATCCAAGGTTCCCATGAGATGGAGGCTGCCACTACTTCCTGTGACACTTTCAGAAGTTAGAATGGTATATCAACCATAGGCACCTGGGAACAGCTCTCCACACAGGCATGGTTTGATCAATCTTCTCTACATTAAGAAAGGAGAGGCTGATTCAGACACATCCCTTAATACTGACCAGGTTGTTTGTCATGGAAGATGACTTTTGCTCTATTAGGTCCTTCATAGCTGCCTGCAACTTCTCCAGGGTATCATTTCTGCTTGTACCTTTGATGTTCTCAGCAGGTGGAAGAGCCCCTACATTACTGTATTGTAAGACAAACTCTCTCCCGGCTCTTCTGTACAGTTAGTTTGAGGGTACAGTGTAAGGTTAGAGTAATAACAGGTTTGATTTAGGTTAGAAATCATACTGAGGAATGAACAATGGTATTGGGAACTCGCGATATTTACGAGAATATATAGGTGAAATATAAGTATGAAAACAGAAATCTAGATAAGGTTTGAATCCAAGAAGGGCATTGGGCTGTTGATTGGGATACTTAGCTTTGAATTATATTCTGCACAGATGTCTCAGATAAATTGATATACAATGGCATAGGACCTTGTACCTTGGATGATTGATTGTCAAAGAGAATTTCCAGTCAAAAAGGGATAGTCGGTAGGATTAGGAAGATAGTTGGTAGGTATAGAAAAAAGAGTGAGTATAGGATTTCGAACAAAAGTTCTGTAGCAATAGGGTTTCGGATAGAGAGTGAATGTAAATTTCAGCACATGTAAAGAGTCAGTCACAATGATGAACTCAGGAAAATATGTATGAAAGCAGATATCAATGGAGACATTAGGAAATCAGGAAAAGCATAAAGTGAGGGTTAGTATTAGTCATTTTCAACAGGGTTGAGGTTGAATATATAATCTTAGAAAGCAACAAATATGTAGTCACCAATAGGATTGATTTGTGAGCATTAAGCAACCTGGAAATGGATGTTTTTAGAAATCCATGCTCACTTTCCATTTAGGATTTGGTGAAAGGTTAATAAGATAGGTACTTGTCACTTCCTGTTTTTCTGTATGCTTAACAAAATACTGTTGAAACCTTGAGGACTGTTTGCTAATTTTTTCCCCAGAATGTGCTGTCCCCGACTGCCAAACAGAGAATGTACACCCTCACCTGTTTGCACGCAAACCGCCCACTCGCCCTGACCCATCAATAAGCTTCCCTCCCTGCCCTCTTCAAGGAAAGTATATAAGCTCTGCTTAAGCTGTTCTCATTGCTCTCTGCTCTATTCAAGTGAGCACTGAGCCCCAGATTGCTAGACTCCCAATAAACCCAGGGTAACTTTTGATGTGGAGGGGACCCCAGTAAACTTTGAAGTGGATACAGGGGCAGTATACTTAGTCCTTAAGGCCCCACTGGGCCCTCTATCAAATAAAAGCTCTCTAGTTCAAAGTGCTAACACCAGTAAATATGGGAATTAGACAACTAAGAAAACCATGGACATGAGGAAAGGAAAAATCCATCACTCCTTCCTAATAATCCCAGAATGCCTGGCCCCATTGATGGGCAGAGATCTGCTCACCAAGCTCCGGGCCAAAATGACTTTTAACCATGAAGGCCCCAAAATGATATTTCTAAATCCTTTAGTATAAACTCCTATATTCACGGCTTTAAATATGTCAGTAGAAGATGAACAGCAACTCTTCACACCCCCCAAGACTGATCAAACAGGCAAGCTACCCCAGAAATGGATAACAGATTACCCAGATGCCTGGAAAAACACTGCTGGGTTAGGACTAGCCATGAAACAACCTCCAAAAACAGTGGAGTTCAAAACCTCAGCCTCCCCAATCAATGTCAAAAAATATCCTCTGAGCAAAAAAGCTAAAGATGGGATAAGGCCCCATATTCAGAAATATCTGGCCTTAGGGTCCTAAGGCCTTGTCAATCATCCTAAAACACTCCCCCGCTACCAGTATAAAAAGCCAGGAGCCGGGGACTATCCCCCATTAAAGACATAAGAGAGACCTACAACAGAGTGTAGGACATTCACCCCAGTGTACCTAATCTGTACAATCTGCTTATCACTCTGAACCCTGAGAGGAAATGGTATAGTGTTCTGGACTTAAAAGATGCTTTCTTTTGCTTGCCTCTGCATAAATATAGTCAGTTGCTGTTTGCTTGCTAGTGGGTAGACCCAGAAACTGGAACGTGTGGTCAACTAACTTGGACTAGACTCCCCAAAATGGTTGAAAAACTCCCCCACTCTCTTTGATGAAGCCCTCCAAAGAGATCTCAACAGCTTCAGAACTACGCACCCCGAAGTCACCCAGCTTCAATACGTGGATGACCTGCTACTGGCACCCAACACCAAGGATATCTGTGAATCTGGGACCCAAGCAGTATTATGTGAGCTTCCTCAACTCGGGTATAGAGCTTCTTCCTAAAAGGCCCAAATTTGCCAGCAAGAAGTAATCTTCCTGGGCTATTCCTTTAGGGGCAGTAAACGATGGCTCACTGAGCCCAGAAATCAAACGGTTGTGCAGAAACCACCCCCATCTAACAGCAGACAACACAGAGAGTTTCTTGGGACTGCTGGGTTTTGCAGGTTAAGGATTCCTGTGTTTGGGTCCTTAACTTCTCATTTACACCCGCTGTTAAAGGAGATGCCCAATTCTAATGGACCCCTGAGATCCAGCAAGCTTTTGATAATATCTAAGGACACTGACACTGTACTCCTCAACTTCACTGAGCAAAGCCTGAAATTTCAGAAAGCCCTACACTACGTTAAAAATGTACATCAGTTCACTCACCTTGGTTCAAAGAAATTGCAGGCATTCCTGAAGGATCAAGAACAGAGTTTTCCACTAACCGACTCACAGTGAAAGGAAATAACTGAACAGGTAAAAAAAAGCCTGTCGGGTCTGTCAATAGGTTAATGCTTACCCTTCCAACTTTCCTGCAGGAAAGCACCTACGAGGAACCAGACCAGGACAATTCTGGGAAGTGGACTTTACTGAAATTAAGCAAGCATGGTATGGACTTAAATATCTCCTACTCTTTGTAGATATATTTCAGGATGGATTGAAGCCTCCCCCCCCCCAAAAAAAGGCGCAAATGGTGGTCAAGAAGATCCTGAAAGATATTTTTCCAAGGTACGGCCTGCCTAAGGTAATAGGGTCTGATAATGGACCAGCGTTCATGGCCCAGGTAACTCAGGGGTTAGCCAGGACCCTGGGGATTAATTGGAAGTTACATTGTGCTTATAGACCCCAGAGTTCAGGACAGGTAAAAAAATTAAATAGAACCATTAAAGAGACCTAAACGGAATTAAGCTTAAAGAGTAGCATAAAAGATTGGACTATGCTCCTGCCTTATGCATTATTTCATGCAAGAAATACTCCCTCTGTTTCTTTGTGTAACCTCACCCCCTATGAAATTCTCTATGGGGCCCCATCTCCAGTAAGGGACCTAACCCTAACTCAAAGATCTAACGATCCCTTCCACACCACCTTGCTTGACAGACTTAAAGTTCTGGAAGGAACTCAGCAATACCTGTGGAAACAGCTGGCCACTGCCTACCAACCTGCTGAAGAGGGTACTCCACATCTATATCAAGTAAGAGACTTTGTCTACATAAGACAACATCAGGTGTCATCCCTGGAACCCGGCTGGACAGGACAATACCAGGTGCTACTTATAACACCTACAGTGCTAAAGTTAGACGGAATCACTTCCTGGTTCCTAATTCTCATCTCAAGCCTGTGCCCTGTCCAGAATCTGGCTGAAAAATGAAAAAGACTGGTAACATTTTCAAATTGTATATTCGCCATGTGAATAAGACTATAGACTCTCCAATTGGTCACCAGTAGTCCTAACCCTCATCAACCCGTTCAGCAGCGATGGCTGATCACAAATCCTACTAGACAAGAAGTATGGTCTATCGCACATACAGCCCACTTAGGGACCTGGTGGCCATCTCTCCACCAAGAAATTTGTCAGCTGGCTATACGTCTTTCCTATTGGGAAATCCCTGATGAAGAGGATCCCCAAAAATTCCATTAAATACTTTCCATACAATAGATAATGGAAACAAACATTATGGATGTAGGGACACGTGAGCCAGATGCAGGTTGGCTAGCCTAGATTACTATGTTTGCCTGGCGGACTACCAAAGCCAAAAACAGCCACGACTGTGTGGGGGAAAAGCCAACTTCTTCTGTAAATAATGGGGATGTGAGGATACAGGGGCTACCTGGTGGAAGCAAAACTCCTCATCAAATTCAGTACACAGCATTGGCCATATTACCAGTTAGATAACAAAAACCGATGGCCACCAGAAGGGTCTCTAGATCCTCAAATTTTGCGTGACCTTTTCAACTTCGACAAGTGCTCAAAAGTGTGGAAGGAAATTCCCCTACGTGTAGGCCTTTTCCCTCCTATGCTCAAATCCTGAACTATGCTTCTCCAATAGATACTCACCCGCAGCCTTCTGCCCCAGACTCTCTGCTGTCACTCCCACATCAGCAACCTGATTTCTCAGCTCCAGTTACTAGATCAAAAACCCAAATTTCCGTCGGTTCTCAGACCATTGCCCCTTGCTGAGCTTGCAGGTACTGAGGTACAATTCCACCCACTCACTCCTCTCTCCTCCTGTCAGTGCCCACACCGGGTCCCACCAGGTCCTCTTACCAGCTAACCCAAAGCTCAAACCAGCTAAGGAGTGCCCTCAGACGCCTATCAAAGATGTAATTAAAATGGCCTTTAAAGTTGCTTTGTCATCACTGAAAACAGGTTACTAAGAATTTAAAGTCCCTCACAGGCTTTTTGGGATACTCACTCCCGTCTTCCCCTCTGCTCTACCTGTTCTACTGCTCAAGTTTTGTTGCCAGGAAAATCCCAAACCCCTTTCCCATAATTCTTTTATATCTCTTTTTCCTCATCCTCAGATCCACGGAGCTGCTCTCATCCCCTGCCTTCCCTGTCTTCCCCTCTGTATCAGGCCCACAGAAAAGTCTTAAATGACCTTCTCCAGAAGTCTTCACCATGGCTGACTTTAAGCCTTTCAGCAACACAGTTCCTATAAAAGAGTTCAATGTAGATAAACTTCCTCTATTCGTGTTGCTCTGTTCTACTTGGCCACTGGCTGGAAAAATCAGCACTCCTAAGCTAGACACCCCCTTAGTAGTTTTTAACAAAATAGATGAAGAAGGCCTCTGCCCTAGAGCTGGGGCTTCATAGAGATGGCTACATTTCTAAGATATAGAAGTTACCAACTGGGCTCCATGGTAACAGCTGGCAGGGAGGAAAAGAAAAAAAAGAAGAAACAAGCTCTCCCCCTCCCAGGTGTCCTTAAGAAGTTAACTTTCCCAGAACAGAGGAAAAAAAAAACAGAAACAAAAACTGCTTTTTGTGAACTTCTGCAGACTGTGAACTTCTGAGCCCCTTTCCTTACATGCTGGGTACAAAATTCTGAAACAACCTAAACTTTGGGTTCAGGGATTAATTGATTACAACAGAAGCAATGCCCTCTAAATCCGGATGCAACCAAATAAGACTGTTTCCCTGTCTTCTGTGCTATCTTAGGTACCTTGCCTTGTCCATCTCTACAGCAGTACAATTCTATACACTTAAACATTGTTTATGTTTTCATAAAATGGTCAACAGATGTGATTAATTATGTAATGGTGCAGATGTTTTCCAGAGTGCTCTATCATGACGCAGGTACATTTAAATATCAAATAGGGGGCAAACAACCCGGTTCTGCCAGGAACCTGTATCCCTCACTTTAGTCATCGAATTATGAATAGGAGTTGCTGCAGGGGTGGGCACAGGAACCACTGCCCTGGTCCATGGGACACAACAAATGACCCAATTAGAAGCAGTAATAGACCAAAACTTAAAGATATTAAAAACCTCCTTCACAGCTTTACACGAATCTATAACCTCTCTCTCTGAAGTTATTTTACAGAACAGTCGAGGGTTGGACCTCCTCTTCAAGAGAGAAGGGGCCTTCGTCCTGCATTGAGGGAAGAATGTTGTTTTTATGCCGACCATACTGGAGTTGTAAAAGAATCTATGATTAAATTAAGAAGATGCCTTGAAGAGCATCAACAAGAGAGAGAGGCCCAAAAAAGGTGGTTTGAGTCTTGGTTCACAAAGCCCCCTCATTAACTACATTTTCATCAGCCCTGGCCGGTCCATTAATAATCCTCATATTATTGGTAATTGTAGGACCCTGTTTGATCAACCGTGTAGTTTCCTTTCTCCATGCTCAAATTGGACAAGTTAAACTTATGGTAATCAGAAAACAATATACCACACTAGTAAACATAAAATGTGACACCCCCAATGATCATTTTTATGATTAAAAGTAACCAAAAGAAGAAGTGGGGAATGAAAGGTTAATAAAATAGGTACTTGTCACTTCCAGTTTTTCGGTATGCTTAACAAAACACTGTTGATGTCTTGAGAACTGTTTGCTAATCTAGTTCCCTGAAAGTGCTGTACCCAACTGCAAAACTGCAGAATGTACTTCCTCACCCATTTGGACGCAAACCGCCCACTCGACCTGACCCATCAATAAACTTTCCTATCTGCCCTCTCCAAGGAAAGTATATAAGCTCTGCTTAAGCTGTTCTCAGGACTCTGTGCTCTATTCAAGGGAGCTCTGACCCCAGCATGCTGGACCCCCATAAATCCTTGGCTGTTGCATGAGACAGTCTCTGGTAGTCTCTTCCTCCGACACTCGCCTGACCTTTACATTGGTAAAATAATAAGTGTCATCTTTGCTTTTTGTGTCCAGAATATTACTGTGATAAAATGTATATGTAGATAAGGTGACGTGAGTATTTCTTCCACCATTTCTGGGAGCAATATTTTGAAGATGTATAAATTAGTATTGGGGGTACAAATAGGTATATCCTGTGACTCTGAATATAGAGATAATGCATGAATAGACCATAATGTGAATAAATAATACAATGGGTTCCAAATTTAAATAATGGATTCCATTGATATCTGAAAATATACAGGAAATCTTATATTGATATACATACATTCATTTCAACCACTAATACATCTAATGGTAATATTAGGATTATGGTTTATCATGAAGAGTGTGTGAGTTTTGCTTCAAAAGTGATCATGGAAATTAAAAATAATGTGTTTGGAAAGAAGTCTCATGAAAAGCCCAGTCAAGAAACCTAGAGGAATTTATGTGTTCTGAAGCAGGAAGTGATGAAAGTGAAACAACTGCCTATAAGTTTGCTAACTTGTGGATGGAATATATATCCTATCATGTGCATAAATTGAAGAAATAGTATTGTACCAGTGCTGAATAAAAATGACCTTCAAAATACACATCATGTCCCACTGGAATCTACTTGCATTGATGTTAAACTGGGTCAGTTACTGTAAAAATAATAGTATTTGTATGCAAAATAAACTGAAGTTAGTTTTAAGTACTGGAAACAAATATGTATTTCAGGTGGATGAATATTACTGTGAAAAATCTTGTGAAAAATTGATTATAAATCCATATACATGAACATGAATGAATTTAGAGAGTGTATATAAGACACATATATTTCTGGAGAGTATATATACATATATATATATATATATATATATATATATATATATATATATATACACACACACACACACACACATACACACACACACAAAATACACACACACACACACAGACATTAAATTAGCAATATATATGCCAATCGAAATTTATCATGATATATATATCATCCACAGATGCAAAAATATTTCTTTAATTGAACATGGATTTATGTATAATGTTGTTCAACTAGGAAGCTCACCTATAGGTTGAATTTTCAGTTCCAACAGCGTTTAAGAGGAGTGATCACTTCTCACAAATTGTATTTGCCAAATCAGCCACCTCACAAAAATGTACATGTAATACCAGGTATGATTCTATATGTGCATTTAAAAGTACATGTGTTAAATAGGATACAGAGAAAGGGAGACAGGAATTCACATATTTGTTAACCTTAAAAACACATGGAGAACTATTTAAATTAAATATTGACTAGATTTATAACACCTACCATTAATCATGCAAAATACAAGTACAACTATACACTATGATTTCTCCTAACTGCTTGTATTCCTATTCTGTTTGTGTTATTTTTCTCCATCATATTAGGAGTAGTAGTCAGAGTCTAGTAGGGTATGGGTTCATGTCAGAGATTCAGTATTTTGAATGGAAAATTGTAAAATGAATGCAATGTGTATGTAAATATGTGCTACAAAAAAATGTTCACACTCTCATCCAGAACATTGCCTTGACATTGCCTTTATTCCGAGTAAGACACAATTAGAGGAGAAAAGTTAGAAAATCTGTGAATATATATCAGGAATGAAAAATGCTCAGGAGTTCACAACCTCCGAGGTTGTAGAGGAGTTTTCAAAAGTAAGGGACAGGGTAAACATTTCTCAAACATGGAGCTCTGCTGGTGTAAAGACTTCTTGAGAAACTTCCTCTGAGGTTGGGCACTTAAAAATATATGTTGTTGTTAGGAGCTTTAGCTTCCTTTGTTGGGAGACCATCAAATCTGGGTGTGCAACAATGTGACCTGGAGGATATTGTTTCTAATTTTCCAATGAACATGAGGCAGCCATGCTGAATACTCTCTTTGTAGTTTAACTATGGTCACTGGGTTGTAAGTGTCTCCACGTGTGGACTGTGAAGCCATTTGGTCATTCTCCAATTTTCGTGGTGTTTCTCACAGGTGCACTGGGAGTTTGGTATTTGCTTCATGAAATACAAGGAGCTAAACTGGGACACAGTGCTGGAGAGAGTTCTGTCCCGTGTGGAGGGTCACGGTCTGCATGAGAATGCACCAACCAGGATTCAATTCCACATAAGTTGCCCCCATTTCCATAGCAACCTGATTCTGAACATTGCCCTGAAACCTCTCTATATAAAAAACACCTTTGCATAGAAGGGTCTGCTGGCTGTACCATGTCAGTCACAAGCCTTTGGGAAGCCAATGGCAGATCCACATGTCACCACCACACATGTTTTATCACACACCTTCACACCACTGCTCTAGGCCCACTAATGAGCAGGTTCCAACTTACTGGCATCACTGTTCTACACAAATTTCATGAAACCCAGTAAATCAAGGCACTGTCTGGTACACTCATCATCAGCAACAGGACATCCAAAAGTTCTCCAGTGCCACCTGGTCATGGGAATTTCAAAAATTTCATGGTATTTATCAAGCCATTTGTCAAGGATGAAGTTGGAGGCTCTGGGGGTTTCAATTCATTCAGGAACCATTAAATGTTGAGGAAGCTCATTTCAATGAAAGCTCTAGAGAACACTCACAGGCAAGGCTTCCCAAAGAGTAGCCAAAAGGTCACATGAAGCCAGGCCCATTGAGGTCTACAATGTGAGGTCCATGCGTGTTTTGACTCAACTGTGGCTGCAAAGTCTTTCAGAATAAAATCATGTGATATCCTGGCTGAGATTCCCAGTGCTCTGTGGAAAGCCACTCTGGGCCTAGATCTCAGGTTCCAAGGGCAACTCTCATGCATGGCCTAGTAAAATTCAAACACAATTGATGACAATGCTTCTCTGAGGTCAGTTCCAGAACTCAGACTCTAAGGGGAATCACACCAGAGTTAAAGCCCAGGTAAACCCAGGCATCTCTTCCAACTGCCACACAACTTACCACAAATCAAAACAAAATTCTCCCACATGGCCCTTATCTTCTTCCATGTAGACCCTCATCATAACCTCTGGATGGAGTTTTCCATGAGGGACACAGACCAAGACAATGTCCAAAATAACCTACCTTTCCCCCGATTTGCCTAAAATCAGTGTGGCCTGGAAACCCTGACTGTGAACGAGGAGTGATCAAATATATCTGCCATTAATACTGCTTGGCTTCTCCAATTTGAGGCCTACTGACTGTGGGGTTTAGATTCTTTATGTGAATTGGAGTAATGAGAACACCCAAGCACGTATGGGCTAGCCTCTGCAGGGCTTTGAATAACTCACTTGACCCAAAGGATCCCTATTCTCACTTGATAGATGTCAGGAACCTTTGAAAGGAAGGCGAGAGTCTTCATCCACAATGACAGCTCTTTTGGCTATTTTGGTTCTGCATGCATCCATGGGATCTTTCTTTAGATCCATCAGGTGCTGAGAATCTAAGCCACAGCCTCACACAGGGCCAAGAGGCTGATTCAGACACACCCCTTTCCAAAGCAATTAAGCAAAGAGCCCTAGGTGATGCCCATTCATTTCCATTTGAAAACTGTTTTCTTCAGGCTTCACAAATTGGTGGCCCGAGGCAAAGAACTTCGTGACATTCATAGCAACAGAATAATAGGTAAGCAAAAGGAGTGCATATCCCACTTGAATCAAAGTGTGAAATATGATATATCAAGAACTATGTAATGTTTTGAACAACCTACAATAAAAATTAATTAAAAAAAAAAAGGCCCAAAGCAGGGTTTCTCCACTGAGATTTAGTGGTCACACATATTTCTGATTTTTCTGAGATGCTCACAATTCACTTGAGCTATCCAGTACATGGCCATGTCACAGAGCTTGGAGGTGGTACATACCTTAGAGACAAAACCATGAGACTATTCTGGAGAGGGGCCAGAATTCTGGAAGAAAACTGTAACTTAGGAAGATTGCAGGTGTTACCCATTGATAAGGCAATCTGAACTCCATTCATAAATTGGGCAGGATGAATTCTGGGAAGCTTTCTACTAGACAGGACACATCCATTGATGCATTCTTTTTTTCTAATGAGTACAACCACGGACACAGTGAGGTAAACAGATATAGAAACACTCGCCTTGTCAAATGACTTACAATAAACAGTTCATTCCACAGCACATAAAGCGCCTTGCCTACCTATTCTCAGAAAATGAGACAAAACCACAAACCAACACCCACAAAGGCAGCTCCTTCCCCCAAGAAGGTCTGTTACTATCCGGAGTGTCCTCTGACTGGTGGGCCATATTATTTTCCCCCTAAATGGCCTGAAATGTCTCAGATCTGGTCTCCTTGGCCAACTCTGTGAAGGTGTCAGGACCCAGAGGTGAGCCACTACCTGCTTTCTCAGGAAAGGCCCCTCTTCAGAGCTTTACTGGCATTTTGCAATCCTCACATCAATAGGTACCAAGAAAGACTTACTCTGTCCTTGGTAAATCCAAACAAGTGAGACCACTTGGACTGGGACTGGGACTGACTCTGGGTGCCTGGCTTCATGAATCTCAAGTTCTGAGATTTCCTTCACTAAGGAAGTGATGTGAGGTCACTTCCTTCAGGAACTGAATGAGGTCACTGCCTTGGCAATCACTTTGTCCAACCAGTGGCTTCCAAGTCTCACATGAAAAGGAGGCTGTCCCTAATTCCTGTGACACTTTCACAAGTTAGAATCTTACATCAACCATAGGCACCCGGGAACAGCTACCCACACAGGCCTGGTTTGGTCCATCTTCTCTATATTAAGAATAGAGAGGCTGATTCAGACAGAAACCTTCATCCTGACCAGGTTGTTTGCCATTGAACATGACTTTTGCTCTCTCAGGTCCTTCATAGCTGCGTATATATTCTCCAGTGATCATTTCAGCATGGAACTTTGAGGGTCTCAGTAGGTGGAAGACCCCCTACATTTCTTTACTGTAAGACCAACTCTGTCCCTTCCCTCTGTAAATTTAGATTGAGGGAACAGTGTATGGTTAGGGTTAACAACATGTTTTATTTGTGTTAGGAATCATTCTGCTGGATGAATAATGGTATTGGGAACCTGAAATATTTATAAGAATATGTATTTGAAATATAAGTATGAAAAGAGAAATCTAGGTAAGATTTGAAGCCAGGAAGGGCATTGGGCCCTTGATTATGATATTTAGCTTTGAATTACATTCTGCAATGTGGTCGCAGGTAAATCTACATACAATGGAATAAACCTAGTACCTCAGATGCCTGAATGTCGAAGAGAACATCCAGTCAAAAAGGGATAGTCAGTAGGATTAGGAAAATAGTAGGTTTAGGTTGAAGAGTGAGTCTTTGAGTTGGAAATATAGTTCTTTAGCAATAGGGTTTCGTTTAGAGACTGAATGAAAATATCAGCACATATGAAGAGTCAGTCACAATGATGAACTGGGGAAAATATGTAGGAAAGCAGATATTAAAATAGAGACATTAGGAAATCAGGCAAAGTATAAAGTGAGTAACAGGATTAGACATTTTCAACAGGGTTGAGGTTGAATATATGATATTAGAAGAAACAAATATGTAGTCACCAATAGGATTGAAATTTGAGAGCATTAGGCGACCTGGACATGGATGGTTTTAGTAATATATATTCACGTTCAATTTAGGTTTTGGTACAATCATAAGTGTTACCTTTACATTTGTGTCCAGAATATTACTGTGATAAAAATGTATATGTAGATCAGGTGATATGAGTATTTCTTCCACCATTATGGGGAGCAATATTTTTACAACCTAATAAATTAGTATTGGGGAAAAAAATAGGTGTACCCTGTTTTGATAAATATAGAGATGATGAATGAATAGACCAAACTGTGAATAAATAATAATAACTGGACCCAACATTAGAAATTGGAATTGGAATAAATTGATATCTGAAAATATACAGGAAATCTTATATTGATATTGGCATACATACATTCATTACAACCAGTTGTACATCTAATGGTAATATTAGTGTTACGGTTGATCATGAAGAGTGTGTGAGTTTTGCTTCAAAATTGATTATGCAAATCGGAAATAATGTGTTTGCAAAGAAGTCTCATGAAAGACCAGTCAAGAAACATGGAGGAATACATGTGTTCTGAAGCAGGAAGTGATTGAAAGTGAATCAAAAGTTTTAAATTTTGAAATTTTGGATGAAACATTTATCCTTTGATGTGCATAAACTGAAAAAATAGTACTGTACCAGTGTTGAATAAAAATGAATGCCAAAATACACATCATGTCCCATAGGAATCTACTTTGCATTGATATTAACCTGGGTAAGTTACTGCAGAAATATTAGGATTTGTATGCACCTTTCATTGAAGTTAGTTTTCAGTACTAAGTAAACAAATATGTGTTTCAGGGGGATGAATATTTCTGAGAATAATTCTTGTAAAAATTTGATTATAAATCCACATACATGAATATGAATGTATTTAGGGAGTGTATAATAAGACACATATATTTTATATTTTAAAAATCTGGAGATTGTATATATATATATATATATATATATATAT
Source organism: Callospermophilus lateralis (assembly GCF_048772815.1). Taxonomy (NCBI): domain Eukaryota; kingdom Metazoa; phylum Chordata; class Mammalia; order Rodentia; family Sciuridae; genus Callospermophilus; species Callospermophilus lateralis. The sequence goes on from NW_027513485.1 coordinate 143,652, forward strand.
ATATATATATATATACACACACACACACAAACACACACAGACATTAAAGAGTAGCAGTATATATGCCAATCGAATTCATGGTGAAATATATATCGTCCACTGATCCAAAAACTATTAATTTTACTGAACATGGATTTATGAATAATGTTGTTCAACTATGAAGATCACCCATAGGTTGAATTTTAAGATCCAACAGCATTTACGAGGAGTTATCTCTTCTCATAATTTTATCTGCCACGTCAGCCTCCAAACAAGTATGTACATGTGATACCAGCTAGGATTCTATATGTGCATATAAAAATACATTTGCTGAATAGGCTACAGAGAAAGGGAGATAGAAATTCACATATTTGTTAACTTTAAAAACACATGGATAACTATTTCAATTAAAAATTATCTAGATTTATAACACCTACCCTACATAATGCAAAAGGCAAGTCCAACTATACACCATGCCTTCTCTGTACTGCTTGTATTTCTATTCTGTTTGGGTTATTTTTCTCCATCATATTAGGATTAGTGGTCAGAGTCTAGTAGGGTATGGGTTAGTGTCAGGGATTCAGTATTTTTAATGGGAAATTGGAAAATGAATCCAATGTGTATGCAAATATGTGCTACACAAAAATCTTCCCACTCTCATCCACAACAATGCCTTGACATTACCTTCACCCCAGGTAAGACACAATTAGAGGAGAAGAGTTAGAAAATCTGTGAATGCAAATCTGGAATGGAATATGCTCAGGAGTTCACAACCTTGGAGGTGGTAGAGCAGTTTCCAAAAGTAAGGGACATGGTAAACACTCCACAAACATTGAGCTCTGCTGGCCTAAAGACTTCTTGAGAAACTGCCTCTGAAGCTGGGCACTTGAAATATATGTTGTATTAAGGAGTTTTAGCTTCTTTTGTAGTGAGACCATCAAAGCTGGGTCTGCATCTATATGACCTGGAGAACATGGATTCTTATTTTCAAATGAACCTGAGGCAGCAGTGCTGAATTCTCTCTTTGTAGGTAAAGTGTGGCCACTGGAGGCTAAGTTTCATCCCGTGTGGACTGTGAAGCCATTTGGTCCTCCTCAAATTTTTGTGGTGGTTCTTGCTGCTGCACTGGGGCTTTTGGTTCTTGCTGCTGCACTGGGCTTTTTGAACAACAAGTTCAACTGGGACACAGTGCTAGAGGGAGTTCTGTCACGTGTGGTGGGTTAGGGTCTGCAGGAGAATGAAACAACCAGGCTTCTTTCTCACATAGCTTTCACCCTTGACCATATCAACCTGATTCTGATTATTACCTTGAAAGCTCTCCAAATAAAAAGATGCCTTTACAAATAAGGGTCTGCTGGCTGCACCATGTCAGTCACAAGCCATTTGGAAGCAAATGGGCTAATCACATGGACCCACCACAGATGTTTTATCACACACGTGGCTACCACTGCTCTAGGCCCACTACTCAGCAGGCTCCAACTTACTACCATCTCTGTTCTACATTATTTTTATAAATTCCAGTCAATCAAGGCACTCTCTGGTACACTCATGATCAGCAGCAGGACATCCAAAGATACTCCAGTGCCACCTGGTCATGGGAATTTCAAAAATTTCAAAGTATTTATCTAGCCATTTTTCAAGGATGTAGTTGGGAGGCACTGTGGCTTTCAAGAACCATTAAATGTTGAGGAAGCTCATTTCAGTGAAACTCTGGAGAACTTTCATAGGCAACGCTTCCCATAGAGTGGCCAAAAGGTTACATGAAGCCAGGCCTATTGAGGTCTACAATGTGAGTTCCATGTGTGTTTTGACTCTCAAGTATGGCTGCCAAGTATTTAAGAATAAAATCATGGGATAATTTGGCTGAGATTCCCAGTGCTCTGTGGAAAGCCACCCTGGACCTTGATCTAAGTTTATAAGGGCGACTCTCATGCATGGCTTCCTAAAATCCCAACTCGATTCATGGCAATACTTCTCTGAGGTCACTTCCAGAACTCAGTCTCTAAGGGGATTCACACCAGAGTTCAAACCCAGGTGGACCCAGTCATCTCTTCCAACTGCCACACAAATGACCACAATTCTAACCAAAATAGTCCCACATGGCTCTCATCTTCTTCCATATAGACACACTCATCATAACCTCTAGCTGGAGGTTTCTATGAGGAGCCAGGACAAGACAGTGTCCAAAATATGCACTCTTGCTCGTCATTTCCATAAAGTCAGAGTGGCCTGGACACCCCTTCTGTGAACCAGAAGTGATCAAAAAGGCCTACCATTAATACTGCTCAGCTTCTCCAATTTGAGGCCTACTGACTGTGGGGTTTAGATTCTTTATGTGCATTGGGGTCATGAGAAAACCCAAGCACCTATTGGCTAGCCTCCGCAGGGCTTTGAAGAAGTCATTTGACCCAAAGGATTCCTATTCTCACTTGATAGAGGTCAGGAACCTTACAGAGGAAGGCAAGAGATTTTATCCACAATGACTGCTCTTTTGGCCATTTTGGTTTTGGATGCACACATGGCATCTTTCTTTAGATCCATCAGGTGCTGAGAATGCAAGCCACAGCCTCACACACAGCCAACAGACTGGCTCAGACACCTCCCTTTCAAAAGCAATTACTCAAAGAGAGACAGGTGATGCTCATTCATTTCCATTAGAAAACTGTTTTATTCAGGTTTCACAAAGTGGTGCCTTAGGCAAAGACCTTCCTGACATTCAGTGCTACAGAACAATAGGTAAGCAAAGGCCCAAAGCAGGGATTCTCCACTGAGACACTCATGATCACACAGATATCTGAGTTTCCTGAGATTCTCGCCATTCCCTTCAGCTATCCAGTACACGGCCATGTCACAGAGCTTTGAGGTGCTACATATCTTGGTCACAAAACCATGAGTCTATTCTGGAGAGTGGCCAGAATTCAAGAAGAAAACAGAAACTTAGGAAGACAGCAGGTCTTGCCCATCAATAAGGCAAGCCTCCGTCCTTTCATAAATTGGGCAGGATGAATATGGGGAAGCTTTCTCCTAGACAGGACACATCCATTGATGCATTTTCTTTTGTAATGTCTACAACCATGGACACAGTTGGATACACAGACATAGAAACACTTGCTTTGTCAAATGACTTACTAGAAACAGTCCATTCTAAACCAAAGAAACCGCCTTTCCTACCTATTCTCAGAGCATGAGACAAAACCACATACACACACTCATTCCCACAAAGGCACCTTTTTCCCCCAAGAGGGTCTGTGACTATCAAGAGTGTCCTCTGCCTTGTGGGCCATACTATGTTCCCCCGAAATGGCTTCTCTATTCTCAAATCTGGACTCCTTGGCCCACTCTGTGAAGTTGTCAGGAGCCAGCGGTGAGCCAATACCTGCTTTCTCAGGAAAGACCCCAATTCAGATCTTTCCTGGCATTTGGCCATCCTCACAACTGTAGATACCAAGAAAGATTGACTCTCTCCTTGGTAAATCAAAAAAGTGAGACTTCTGTGACTGTTATTGGGCCTGACTCTGGCTGCCTGTTTTCAGGGATCCCAAGTTCAGAGAGTTCCATCACCAAGAAAGTGAGGTAGGTCACTTCCTTCATGAAGTGAATGAGCTCACAGCCTTGGCAACCACTTTGTCCTAACAGTTGCTTCCAAGGGTCCCATGAGATGGAGGCTGCCCCTACTTCCTGTGACACTTTCACAAGTTAGAATGGTATATCAACCATTGGTACCGGGGAAAAGATCTCCACACAGGCCTGGTTTGGTCCATTTGCTCTATATTAAAAAGAGAGAGGCTTATTCAGACACATCCCTTCATAGTGACCAGGTTGTTTGCCATGGAAGCTAACTTTTGCTCTCTCAGGTCCTTCATAGCAGTCTACATCTTCTTCGGGGATCATTTCTGCATGGATCTTTGATATTCTCAGCAGGTGGAAGATCCCCAACATTCCTCTTTTGTAAGACCAACTCTGTCCCTGCACTGCTCTAAAGTTAGATTGAGGGAACAGTGTATGGTTAGGGTTAATAATATGTTCAATTTTGGTTAGCAATCATTCTGCTGGATGAATAATGGTATTGGAAACCTGTGATATTTACAAGAATATATAGGTAAAATATAACAGAAATCTAGGGAAGATTTGAAGCCAAGTAGGGCATTGGGCCCTTGAGTGGGATACTTAGCTTTGAATTATATTCTGCACAGATGTCTCAGATAAGTCAATATACAATGAAATTGGATCTTGTACCTCGGATGATTGAATAACAAACAGAACATCTAGTCATAAAGGAATAGTCCGTAGGATTACCAAGGTAGTCAGCAGGTTTATAAAGAAGAGTGAGTATAGGATTTGGACCAAAAGTTCTTTACAAATAGGGTTTCGGGTAGAGAGTGAATGTAAATGTCAGCACATGTGAAGAGTCAGTCACAATGATGAACAGGGGAAAATATGTAGGAAAGCAGACATAAATAGAGACATTAGGAAATCAGCAAAAGTATAAAGTGTGTAATTGGTTTAGACATTTTCAACAGGGTTGAGTTTGAATATATAATCTTAGGAAGAAACAAATATGTTGTCACAAATAGGATTGAATTCGAGAGCATTAGGTAACCAGGACTTGGATGTTTTTTTGTAATCCATGTTCACTTTCCATTTAGGCTTTTTTAAAATCATAAGTGTGACCATTGCATTTTGTGTCCAGAATATTATTGTGATAAAATGTATGTGTAGATCAGGTGACATGAATATTTCTTCCACCGTTTCTGGAGCAATGTTTTGTAGACGTATAATTTAGTATTTGGGGTACAAATAGGTGTACCCTGTGTCTATGAATATGCAGATTATGCATGAATAGACCATACTGTGTATAAATAATATAACTGGTTCCACTTTAAATAATGGATTGAATTGATATCTGAAAATATAAAAGAAATCTCATATTGATATGCAATCATTCATTCCAACCACTTATACATCTAATGGTAATATTAGGGTTATATTTTATCCTGAAAAGTGTGTGAGTTTTGCTTCAAACGTGATTATGGAAATCAAAAATAATGTGTTTGGAAAGAAGTATCATGAAAAGAATAGTCAAGAAACCTGGAGGAATTCATGTGTTCTGAAGCAGGAAGTGATTGAATGTGAAACACATGCATATAAATTTGCGAACTTTTGAATGAAATATATACAGTATGATCTGCATAAGCTGCAGAAATAGTAATGTAGCAGTGTTGAATAAAAATGAACATCAAAATACACATCATGTCCCCTAGGAATCTACTTGCATTGATATTAATCTGGGTCAGTTACTGTAGACATATTAGGATTTTTATGCACCATTTACTGAAGTTAGTTTTCAGTACTAGGAAACAAATATGTATTTCAGGTGGATGAATATTCTGAGAATAATCTTGTGGAAACTTGATTTTAAATCCATATAAATCGCAGAACATTATAAACAAAAAACACACACAGACATTAAAATGTAGCATAGTATATGCCAATTGAAATTCATCTTGAAATATATATCATCCACTGATCCAAAACTATTTGTTTAATGAACTTGGATTCATGAATAATGTTGTTCAACTAAGAAGCTCCCCCATAGTTTGAATTTTCTGTTCCAACAGTGTTTAGGAGGAGTGATCTCCTAAATGTGTATGCAAATATGTGCTACACAAAAATATTTCCACTCTCATCCAGAACAATGACTTGATATTACCTTCACCCCAAGAAAGACACAATTGGAATAGAAGAGTTAGAAATTCTGTGTATACATATCTGGAATTAAAATGCTCGGGAGTTCACAACATTGGAGTTTGCAGAGGAGTTTCCAAAAGTAAGGGAGAGGCTTGATAGACCCAACCTGATTTTTTATTAAAATTGGGAACCATCTTGCAACAAAGCCGTGAAAAGATAATTTTGGCTTTACTCTAAATTACTGCAAATTCTGAACCTGCTTGGAACGCCTGCCCGTGCCTTGAACTCATCCACACCTGGCTCTCTGACCAGATAACAGTACTTTCTGAAACTTTAGTGACACCTCATAAATATTGGACTTCCCTGGCCAGACAACAACCCTCTCTGAGGCCCTAATGGTCCTCATTATTTCTGATATTGGGGCCAGCAAAAAAAAAAAAATGTAAACTACCATTAGTGTGATGCTTTCAAAGTTTTGTTATCTGTAACCACCCGTTTGTGTAACTTTCTGGGCTATATAGCTGGGCTGTAGGAAAAGTGGGGTTGCTGTCTTGTTCCCGCCATTTTGGGAAGGAGAGGCAGCCCAGCCTGTTGAAATAATAAGCTTGTCTTAATTTGATTTTAATTGGAGTCAGTGGTCTTTTCTTGCATCCTAGTCCAAAATTTTGGAGTTCCCCAGTGAGATGACCCTGCCCGACCAGATCACAAAACCAGACTGCTGAAAATTCTGAAGCTGGCCTTCCCTCCAGGGCACTGGGCTGGAGAACCACTCTAGGAGGTGCACAACTTGAGATGTTCCAAGGCCTTGGAGTGAGCCGTCAGTCTGGGGAGCACTGCAGTGAACCACCACACTAAAACTATTATCAAGCCCCTGGTGGAGGAGGCCTCCATAGGTAAGTGGCGCCTTTATAACATCTGATATCTGGTTAAGGGAGATCTCTTCTGATGACAGAGAGGTGGCCTGGGGAGGCTCACATACACTCCTGTCCAGGACAGTAATGAGAATCATGCTGTCCTCTGTTCTGTTCTGTAGGGAATTCCTCTGGAAGGGTAGAGAGGTGCCGATGGGCACACACACGCTCCTACCCTGGAGCTTTAGCAAGATGTTGCATTGCTCCTCTGTTTTTCTGTTTCGGCACCAGGATTCTGTTTTTCTGTGTTTTGTTCTGTGGTCTATATGTTTTTTGTTGTTTTTTTTGTGCGTTTTTTTGTTTGATTTCTGTGGTAAAATTTTAAGGATATTGGACGTGAAAAAGGGTAACAAAGCAAGTAAGCCTGACACCCTTTCGACTGTGTTTTAAGGAACTGTGATGAACTTTACCCACCTTTGTTAAGCAGGAAGAAAGAAGCCCCTAGCTGGCTGCCTGGAGCACACCCACTGCACAGGGCAATGCCTGCTGGGGAACGAAGAACTGAGTATACCCCAGGTTAACAAGTGAAACTCTTTAAAATCCCTTGTCCCTCCAGAACATGAGAGTCACAACCTTTTGGCAGAGTCCCCTTGTTTTTCCTTTGTTAGCAAAGCAATAAACCTCCATTTTCTTTTTCTCAAAACCCTGTCCTCATTATTAAATTAGCATTAATTTGCTTCAGGGTCAGAAACCGAACTTTAAGTTACAAATTTTGATACCCGGCCCCGTCCCAGAACTTTTTGAGAGCTGACGACTGAAATGTTAGGAGATGGTGCATGCTTGGAGTGGACCCGAAACAGAAGAGCTAATCCTGTAAGTAAAAGGAGGGACTGAGGGACCCCTGCAACTGCCAAAGCCCTGTTGCTTCAGGGAATTCCCTCCTTCCTTCCCTGCACTGTAAGAATTATGACACCTCTGTCTTCTTTTAAAAGAGAAAAATAAAAAGGGGACACTAAATGCAGTAAAGTCACCATGGAGACCCTTGATTTTACATTTCAGGTAGCTTCTCTGTGAAAACATCTGGTCCCCTTGTGGGGACATCTGTGGTGCCACTGGTGCAGGAGATTTTTCTCTTATCTGCTCTGTTTTAAAGGCTTCTGTCTGTCAGCCATATTCTGGAGTTCCTTTCTGTCTGTCTTGTGCCTTTGTTTTTGGCACTTTAAGACATGTGCAATAATGTGTTTATATTATAAATTGTTTCTTGAGAATGATCTTAGCTGAATGTGTGTCTAAATGATGATGTTTTATTGTAAAAATCTGGTATCTGAATGCGTTTTTTGAAGCATTGCACAATATTGCAGTTAAAAGTCGGGTTTAGGTAATTGTTTAGTTTTTGATTTCAGATAATTCATGCCAGAGAACTTAAATACTTAGGATGGAAAACTAAAGAACTCTACTTCCAAGTTGGCAAGTAACTTCCCAATCATGCAGTCTTTTTTTCTCCAATTCTGAATTGGGTAGCCTGGGAAAATGTCACTGTGTTTACCAGTGCATTAATTTGGACAAGGATAGTAAATCATAGTATGATATCTGTTGACAAAACAAGATGTAAAGATATAAAATTTTGTGAATTGTATCTTAAACTTGTAGCATAATTTTCAACATCCTAACCAGAAAATTATGGTTAAAATGCCTTAGGCCTGAGGTGTCTGCTCAGAATAGCAGTTTTTTCCTGCTCCTTCCAGACCTCAGCCAGGACTTCTGTTGAAATGCAAATGAAAGTCTCCTGTAAGCTCAGTAGGAGACTGATCTGAGGCCTAAGGGAGAAAAATGGTAAATTGTATGGTATTTACTAATTACCGGCCAGTCATTTTTTCTAGGACTCATAATTTTTTCTTAGATTCTTTTTTTTTTTGAGTTTATGATTTTGATCCTACAGACCTAGGTTAATGTTTTTCTGATCAGTTTTATCTTTGACCAACTGTGGAGTTTTAAAAACATTGCAATGGTGATTTCACCTGTGAAAAGCTACAAGGCCTTCACTATTATTAGGTGTGCACACTTTTGTTATGTGTTTTATGTCTCTCTCTCTCTCTCTCTCTCCCTCTATATATATATATATATATATATATATATATATATATACACATATGTCCGTATATCATTCAAATGATACACAAATTAACATATATAAGGAGCACTCATATAAAAAAGCGCTCATAAAAACAAATTTTAAAAAGTGGACCACAGATCTTTAATTCACGTGGTTTAAATGTTTCAATTTAGATTGGATAAACAGATAAATATAAATGTCTTCAAATTTATGCCTATAAGTTTTTCTAGGTGTTCAAAAATCTAATAAAATATTATTGTCTACCAAAGGTCTATATGACTTTGTTCTAGGACTTTTCCTTCAACCAAAAAATGGTTTACACTGTTCAATACATTTGTCTAATATTTTGATTAAAAAGTAAAGTAAATTTGATTTGGATTTACTCATTCATGAGTGTTTTTGTTTGATATCTGATTGATATACTAAGGTCTATCAATTTTTAGTACAAAATCTGTATAAAATGTTTACAATCTTATACAGACTTTCTACTAAAGTCTGTGTAAGATTGTAAAAATTAGTCATGTGTTAAAGAGACAAAAATTTCTTAAAACATAAGATTACTCATAACATTGTGTTTATTAAGTCTTATTTTTTCCAGAGCAAGCAACCATAAAAATTAAACAACTGTTTAAAACAGAACTGTTATTTTAGAGCACTGTACTGCCATTTCTTTAAAAGATAAACTTGGTTAATGTAGAAACATCAATGTAACTGTGATGCTATTAATGTGCTCATATCTTCCAGTTATACAACTCGATAAGGTAGAAACATTAAAAGAGCATTATATCAAGCTGGTGTTCTGAAGTTGTATGGTAAATAAAATATATATTGGGGATTTATTTACCTGTTATCAATAAGATATGTAAAGTTTTATGTTACACTTTACATTGTGCAACAATTTAAATGTATTTTTAAATTAATGAGAGCCTAATCTATTTGAATGTTAAAAACATTCAGCCATTCTTTAATTCATGTTTCAAAAGTGATATTATATGGTGTTAGCTAATGTTCATGTGACCTCAAACAATTTATGTAAACTTTGTAAAAGGATATTAAAAAACGAAGATCAGCTTTAGAACTAAAACACTTATGATTTATAAAGAGCCCTGTCTTACCTGAGATAAGGCTCTGTGTCCCATCTTACTACATGTGAGAATGACTACGAAAGCAGTAGGTCAGATTTTATTTCATTTAAAGTTATGTTCAAAAGTTTTGTTTTTTTCTTTTTTTTTTTCTCTCAAGTTTACTAGGATCTCAAACAGGGAATATAAAGTAAAACTCACCCAAAAAATTCAGGGTAGCATTACATTAACTAAGTATTTTTACTCTTGTTAAAAAATGTTGTTTTTTAATTTGCTTATAAGTGATCTAAAGATTCCCTGTTTGTGTTTTAACTATGGCTGGAATCTTTCAGAATAAAATCTTGTGATATCCTGGCTTAGATTCCCAGTGCTCTGTGTAAAGTCACCCTGGGCCAAGATCTCAGATTCCAATGGTGAATCTCATGTGTGGCCTCCTGAAATCCCAACACAATTCATGGCAATACTTCTCTGAGGTCAGTTACACAACTCAGTCTCTAAGGGGAATCACAACAGAGTTCAAGCCCAGGTGGACCCAGGCATCTCTTCAAATTGCCACACAAATGATGACAATTAAAACCAAAACACTCTCACATGGCCCTCTTCATCTTTTTATATAGACACTAATCATAACCTCTAGCTGGAGGTTTCCATGAGGGGCACAGCCAAAGACAGTGTCAAAAATAATCTCCCTTGTCCCTCATTTGCCTAAAGTCAGGGTGGCCTGGACAACCTTAGTGTGAACCAGAAGTGATCAAATAGGCCTGCCGTTAATACTACTCCACTTCTCAAATTTGAGGCCTACTGACTGTGGGGTATAGATTTTTAGTGTGAATTGGAGTTATAAGAAAACCCAAGCACCTATTGTCTCCCCTCTGCAGCCCTTTGAAGAACTTATTTGACACAAATAATCCCTATTCTCACTTGATGGAGGTCAGGAATCTTACAGAGGAAGTCGAGAGGCTTCATCCACAATGACTGATCTTTTTTCCATTTAGGTTTTGGATGCCCACATGGGATCTTTCTTTAGATTCATCAGGTGCTGAAAATCTAAACCACAGGCTCACACAGGGCCAAGAGGCTGATTCAGATACATCCATTTCCAAAGCAATGAAGCAAAGAGCCACAGGTGATGCCCATTCATTTCCATTTGAAAACTGTTTTCTTCAGGCTTCACAAAGGGGTGGCCTGAGGCAAAGACCTTTCTGACATTCAGAGCAACAGAACAATAGGTAATCAAAAGGCCCCAAGCAGGGTTTCTCCACGGAGACTTTCCTTGTTACTCTAATATGTGAGTTTTCTGAGTTGCTCGCCATTCCCTTCAGCTATCCAGTACATGGCCATGTCACAGAGCTTGGAGGTGGTACATATCTTGTACAAAAATACATGATACTAATCTTGAGAGTGGCCAGAATTCATGAAAAAATGGAAAATTAGGTAGATAGCAGGTGTTGCCCATGGATAAGGCAAGCCTCAGTCCATTCATTAATTGGAAAGGATGCATGCTGGGAAGCTTTCTACTAGACAGGACACACCCAATGAGCTATTTTTTTCTAATATCCACAAAGAAAAACACAGTGGGATACACGGACATAGAAACAGTCTCCTTGTCAAATGACTTACTGGAAACAGTCCACTCCAATCCAAACAAACCTCCTTTTTTACCTATTCTCAGAACATGGAAAAAAACCACAAACACAAACCAACACCCACAAATGCAACTCCTTCCCCCAAGTAGGTCTGTCACTATCTGGAGTGTCCTCTGACTGGTAGGCCATACGATGTTCCCCACAAATGGCCTTTCTGTCTCAGATCTGGTCTCCTTGGTCAACTCTGTGAAGTTGTCAGGAGGCAGTGGTGAGCCAATTCCTGTCCTCTCAGGAAAGACCCCTCTTCAGAGCTTTCTTAGTATTTGGCAACCCTTACATCAGTAGGTACCAAGAAAGACTGACTCTGTCCTTAGTAAATCCAAACAAGTGAGCCCACTGCGACTGGGACTTGGACTGGCTCTGGTGCCTGGCTTCCTGGATCACAAAATTCAGAGAGTTCCATCGCCAAGGAAATGAGGTGAGATCACTACCTTCAGGAAATAAATGAGGTCCCTGTCTTGGCCACTACTTTGTCCTAACAGTTGCATCCTAGTGTCTCCTGACATGGAGGCTGCCCTACTTCCTGTGATACTTTCACATGTTAGAATGGTATAGAAACCACAGTCACCTGGGAACAGATCTCCACACAGGCCTGCTTTGGTCCATCTTCCCTGCATTAAGAATAGAGAGGCTGACTCAGACACATCCTTTCATCCTGACCATGTTGTTTGCCATGGAATATGACTTTTGTTCTCTCAGGTCTTTCATAGCTGCCTACATCTTCTCCAGGGATTATTTCTGCATGGATTTTGAGGTACTCAGCAGGTGGAAGATCTCCTAACTTCCTGTATTGTAATATCAACTTTATCCCTGCTCTTCTGTAAAGTGAGATTGAGGGAACATTGTATGGTTAGGGTTAATAGCATGTTCCATTTGGCTTAGGAATCATTCTGCTGGATGAATAATGGTATTGGGAACCAGCAATATTTATAAGAATATAGAGGTAAAATATAAGTATGAAAACAGAAATCTAGGTAATATTTGAAGCCCAGAAGGATTTGGGCTCTTGATTGGGATCCTTAGCTTGAGTAATGTTTTGCACCGAGGTCGATGCAAATCGATATACAATGGCATAAGACCCTGTACCTCAGATGATTGAATGTAGAAGAGAACATCCAGTGAAAAAGGGATAGTGTGTAGGATTAGAAAGATAGTCAGTAGGTTTAGGAGGAAGAGTGAGTCTAGGATTTGGACCAAAAGTTCTTTAGCAATAGGTTTCGGTTAGAGAGTGAATATAAATGGCACCATATGTGAAAAGTTGGGCACAATGATGAACTGGGAAAAATATGTAGGAAGGCAGACATCAATAGAGACATTAGGAAATCAGGCAAAGTATAACGTGAGTGATAAGATTTGACATTTTCAACAGGGTTGAGGTTGAATACATAATCTTAAAAAGAAAGAAAAATGTAGTCACCAATTGGATTGACATTTGAGAGCATTAGGCAAACTGGACATGGATGTTTTTAGTAATCCATGTTCACATTCCATTGAGGCTTTATTGCAATCATAATGGTGACCTTTGCATTTTGTGTCCAGAATATTACTGTGATAATATGTATATGTAGATCAGGTGACATGAGTATTTCTTCCACCTTTTCTGGGAGCAATATTTTGAAAACATATAAATTAGTACTGGGGATACTAAGAGGTTTACCCTGTGTTGATGAATATAGAGATGATGCATTAATAGACCATACTGTGAAAAAATTATGTGACTGGTTCCAAATTTACATAATGGATTGTTTTAATATCTGAAAATATAGACGAAATCATATATTGATATATGTACATTCATTCCAACAAGTTATATATCTAATGGTATTATTAGGGTTACCGTTTATCATGAATAGTGTGTGAGTTTTGCTTCAAAAATGATAATGGAATCGAAAATAATGTGTTTAGAAAGAAGTCTAGTGAAAAGACCAGTCAAGAAACATAGAGGAATATTTGTGTTCCAAAGGAGGAAGTGATTGAAAGTAAACCAAATATTTATAAATTTGTGAACTTGTGAATGAAAGGATATATTTTATGATGTCCATAAACTGAATAAATAATAACGCACCAAGTTTGAATAAAAATGAACTTTAAAAAACACATCATATCCAATAGGAATGTATTTGCATTGATGTTAAACTTGGTCAGTTAGTCTAGAAATATTAGGATTTGTAAGAACCCTTCCCTGAATTTAGTTTTCAGTACTAGGAAACAAATATTTATTTCAGTAGATGTATATTTCTGAGAATAAACTTGTTAAAAGTTGATTATAAATCCACATATATGAATATGAATGAATTCAGGTGGTGTATAAGAAGATATATATTTCATATTTTGGAAAATCTGGAGACTATATATATATATATATATATATATATATATATATATATATATATATAGAGAGAGAGAGAGAGAGAGAGAGAGACAAACACACACACATTATAATGTCGCAATATATATGTCAATCGAAATTCATCATGAAAAATAACTCATCCGCATATCCCAAAATATTCATTTTACTGAACATGGATGTATGTATAATGTTGTTCATCTAGGAAGCTCACCCATGGGTTGAATTTTCTGTACCAACAGCGTTTAGGAGGAGTGATCTCTTCTCACAAATAGTATCTGCCAAGTCAGCCACCTTACAAGAATGTACGTGTGAAACCAGGTAGGATTCTATTTGTGCATATAAAAATACATGTGCTTAATAGGCTACAGAGAAAGGGAGACAGGAATTCATATATTTCTTAACTTTAAAAACACATGGAATAGTGTGTAGTGTCCCTCTTTATCCCTTTTGATTAACTTTGGCTTAAAAAAAAGAATTTTATTGAGAATTTGTGTATATATCTTTGTCAGGAATATTGCTCTGAAGATTTCTTTCCTTGATGTGTCTTTGTCTGATTTTGGTATGTGAGTGATAATAGCCTCATGGAATGAGTTTGGAGGAGTTCCATCCTTTTCTATTTTATGGAATAATTTGAGGAGTATTGTGATGAATGCTTCTTTGAAGGTCTTGTAGAACATGGCTGAGAATCTGTCTGTTCCTGGGCTTTGCTTGATTGGTAGGCTGTTGACAGCAACTTCTATTTCATTGCTTGAAATTGATTTGTTTAAATTGTTCACGTCCTACTAATTAAGTTTGGGTATATCTCTAAAATTTTATTGATGTCATCATGGTATTTTAATTTATTAGACTATAAATTTTCAAATTAGTTTTCAATTATTCTCTGTATTTTAGTTGTGTACTCTGTAAAAGTTCCTTTATGATCCTTAATTTTAGTAATTTGAGGTTTTTTTTCTTCATTAGCTTGGTTAAGGAAGTGTCAACTTTATTTATTTTTCAAAGATTAAATTTTGTGTTGTGTCAAAAAAAATAACACATGGAAAATTATTTCAATAAATTGAATAGATTTATAACTCCTACCTTATATTATGCAAAAGGCAAGTCCAACTATACACCATGTCTCTTCTGAAATGCTTGTATCTATTCTGTTTGGGTTCTTTTTCTCCATTATATTAGTATTAGTGGTAAGAGTCTCGTAGGGTATATGAATGTTTCTGAGAATAATCTTGTGAAAAGATAATTATAAATCCACATTCATGAATATGAAAAATTTAGGAAGTGCAAAATAAGACACATATATTTCATACTTTGAAAAATTTGGAGAGTATATCTATATTTATATCTATATATCTATATCTATATCTATCTATCTATCTTTATATATATATATACACACACACACACACACACACACACACACACAACACTCACAGACATTAAAAAGTACCAATATAAATGCCAATCGAAATTCATCAGTAAATATATATCATCCACAAATGCAAAAAATATTTATTTTACTAAACATGAGTTTATATATAATGTTTTTCTAATAGGACGCTCTCCTATAGGTTGAATTTTCATTTCCAAAAGCATTTAGGAGGAGTGAACTCTTCTCACAATTTGTATCTGCCAAGACAGCAACCTCACAAAAATGTACGTGTGATACCTGGTAGGATTCTATATATGCATATAAATATACATGTGTGAATAGGCTACAGAAAAGGAAAACAAGAATTCACATATTTGTTAAGTTTAAAAACACATGGACAATATTACAATTAAAATTTGACTAGATTTATAACTCCAACCTTATATAAGGCAAATGTCAAGTCCAACTCTACAACATGTCTCCTCTGAAGTGCTTGTATTTCTATTGTGTTGGGTTAATTTTCACGATTATATTAGGATGAATAGTCTGAGTCTACTAGGTATGGGTTATTGTCAGGGATTCAGTACTTCGAATGACAAATTGGAAAATGAATCCAATGTGTATGTAAATATACGCTGCACAAATATCCTCCCGCTCTCATCCAGAACAATGCCTTGACATTACCTTCACCACAAGTAAGACACAACTAGAGGAGAAGAGTTACAAAATCAGTGAATACATATCTGGAATGGAAAATGCTAAGGAGTTCACATTCTGGAGGCGGTAGAGGAGTTTCAAAAAGTAAGGGACAGGGTAAACACTCCACAAACATGGAGCTCTTCTGGCCTAAAAACTTTTTGAGAAACTGCCTCTGAGCTTCCGCACTTGAAATATATGTTGTTTTCAGGAGATTTGGCTTCCTTTGTAGTGAGACCATCAAAGCTGGGTCTACATCTATGTGACCTGGAGGACATGGTTTCTTATTTTCCAATGAACAAGATGAAGCAGTGCTGAATCCTCTCTTTGTAAGTAAACTGAGGCCACTGGGGACTAAGTGTCTCCCCATGTGGACTGTGAAGCCATTTGGTCCTCCTCCATTTTTTGTGGAGTTTTTGCTGCTGCACTGTGAGTTTGGTAGTTGTTTCACGAAATACTAGGAGCTAAACTGGGACACAGTGCTGGAGGGAGTTCTGTCACGTGTGGTGGGTCAGGGTCTGCAAGAGAATGCACCAACTAGGCTTCTATCTCTCACTGCTTTCCCCATTGCCCCCTTTTCCATATCAACCTGATTCTTAATTTTCCTCTGAAAACTCTCCATATAACAAGATGCCTTTACATATAAGGGTCTGCTGGCTGCACCATGTCAGTTACAAGCCATTTGGAATCCAATGGTAGATCCACAAGGCCCTTCCACGAAAGTTTTATCAAACACCTCCCCACCACTGCTCTAGACCCGCTACTCAGCAGGCTACAAACTACTGGCATCTCTGTTCTACACCATTTTCATGAAACTCAGTAAATCAAGGCACTGTCTGGTATAATCATGATCAGCAAAAGGACATCCAATGTTTCTCCAGTACCACCTGGTCATAGGTATTTCAAAAATTTCATGGTATTTATCTAGCCATTTTTCAAGCATGAAGTTGGAGGCACTGTGGGTTTCAATTCATTCAGCAAAGATTAAATGGTGAGGAAGCTCATTTCAATAAAATCTCTGGAGAACTCTCACAGGCAAGGCTTCCCAAAGAGTGGACAAAAGGTCACATTAGGCGAGGCCCATTGAGGTCTATAATGTGAGGTCCATGTGTGTTTTGACTCTCAACTATGGCTGCCATTTCTTTAAGGATAAAATCATGTGATATCCTTGCTGAGATTCCCAGGCGTCTGTGGAAATCCACCTGGGGCCTAGGTCTCAGTTTCCAAGAGCGACTTTCATGCATGGCCTCTTAAAATCCCAACAAAATTCATGCAATGCTTCTCTGAGTTCAGTTCCAAAACCCAGTCTCTAAGGGGAATCACACCAGAGTTCAAGCCCACGTGGACACAGTCATTTATTCCAATGCCACGCAAATGAGCAACATTAAAACCAAAACACTCCCACATAGCCCTCATCTTATTCCATATAGTCAATCATCTTAACATCTGGCTGGAGGTTTCCATGAGGGGCGCAGCCCAAGACAGTGTCCAAAATCAGCTCGTTTGCCCCTCATTTGCCTAAAGTCAGGGTAGGCTGGACACCGTTTCTGTGAACCAGGAGTGAACAAATAAACCTGCCGTTAATACTTCTATGTTTCTCCAATTTGAGGTCTACTGATTTTAGGTATCAATTCTTTAGGTGATTTAGAGTCAAGCGAAAACACAAGCACCTCTGCAGGGCTTTGAAGAACTCATTTGACCTAAATAATCCCTATTCTCATTTGATGGAGTGCAGCAACCTAACAGAGGAAGGCAAGAGACTTCATCCAAAATGAATGATATTTTTTGCCATTGTGGTTTTGGAAGCTCACATGGGATCATTCTTAAGATCCATCAGGTGCTGAGAATATATGCTACAGCCACACACAGGTCCAAGAGGCTGATAAAGACACATCCCTTTCCAAAGCAATTAAGCTAAGAGCCACAGGTGAGGCCCATTCATTTCCATTTGAAAACTGTTTTCTTCAGGCTTCACAAAGGGGTGGCCTGAGGCAAAGACCTTCCTGACATTCAGTGCAACACAGCAATAAGTAAGCAAAAAGCCCAAAGCAGTGTTTCTGCACTGAGACTTTCCTGGTCACACTGATATCTGAGTTTTCTGAGATGCTCGCCATTCTCTTCAAATATCCTTTATATGGCCATGTCACAGAGCTTGGAGGTGGTACATATTTTGGACACAAATCCATGAGCCTATTCTGGAGAGTGGCCAGAATTCAGGAAGAAAACAACAACTTAGAAAGATAACAGGTGTTGCACATCGATAAGACAAGCTGCAGTCCATTCATATATTGGGCAGGATGAATTATAGGGAAGATTTATACTAGACAGGACACATCCATTAATGCATTCTCTTTTCTAATGTCTACAACAACGGACACAGTGGGATACACAGAAACAGAAACACTCGCCTTGTCAAATGACTTACTAGAAACTGTCCACTCCAAACCAAACAAAACGCCTTTCCTATCTATTCTCAGAACATGAGACAAAACAACAAACCCACACCCACTCCCACAAAGGCACCTCCTGCCCCCAAGTAGGTCTTTGACTATCCGAAGTATCCTCTGACTGGTGGGCCATACTATGTTCCCTCGACATGGCCTGTCTTCTCTCAGATCATGTTTCCTTGACCAACTCTGTGAAGATGTCAGGAAAAAGTGGTTAGCCACTACCTGTTTTCTCAGGAAAGGTCCATATTCATAGCTCTCCTTGCATTTGGCCATCCTCACATCATTAGGTACCAAGAAAACTGACTCTGTCCTTGGTAAATCCAAACAAGTGAGCCCACTGGGCCTGGGACTGGGACTGCCTCTGGGTGCCTGGCTTCTTGGATACCAAGTTCAGAGAGTTCCATCACCAAGGAAATGAGGTATGTCACATTCTTTGGAACTGAATGAGGTCACTGCCTTGGCAACCACTTTGTCCTAACAGTTGCTTCCAAGGGTTACATAAGATGGAGGTTTCCCCTACTTCCTGTGACACTTTCATAAGGTAGAATGTATATCAACCATTGGCACCCTGGAACAGCTCTCCACTCAGGCCTGGATTGTTCCACCTTGTCTACAGTAAGAAGAGAGAGGCAGATTCAGACACATCCCTTCATCCTGACCAGGTTGTTTGCCATGGAAGATGACTTTTGCTCTCTCAGGTGCTTCATACCTGCCTACAACTTCTCCAGGTATCATTTGTGCATGGACATTTGAGGTTCTCATCTGGTGGAAGATCCCCAACTTTCCTGTATTGTAAGAACCCCTCTGTCCCTGCTCTTCTGTAAAATGATTGAGGGAACAGTGTATACTTGGAGTTAAAAACAGGTTTGATTTGGTGACGAATGATTCTGTGCGATGAATAATGGCATTGGGAACCTGCAATATTTACAAGAATATAGAGGTGAAATATAAGTATGAAAACAGAAATCTAGGTATGCTTTGAATCCCAGAAGGGTTTTGCCGTTGATTGGGATACTTAGCTTTGAATTATGTTCTGCAAAGATGTCTCAGATAATTCGAATTACAATGGCATAGGACGTTGTACATTGGATGATAGAATTTAGAAGAGAACATCAGGTCATAAAGGGATATTCAGTAGGATTAGGAAGATAGTCGGTAGGTTTAGGAAGAAGAGTGAGTACAGGATTTGGACCAAAAGTTCTTTAGCAATAGACTTTTGGTTATAGAGTGAATGTAAATGTCAGCACATATAAAGAGTCAGTCACTATGTTGAACTGGGGAAAATATGTAGAAAAGCAGATATCAATAGAAACATTACGAAATCAGGCAAAGTATAAAGTGAGGGATAGAATTAGACATTTTCAACAGTGTTGAGTTTGAATATATAAATAGGAAAAAACAAATATGTAGTCACCAATAGGATTGACAATTGACAGCATTAGGCAACCTGGATATGGATGTTTTTAGAAATCCATGTTCACTTTCCATTTAGGCTTTGGTACAATCATAAGTGTGACCTTTCCATTTTTTGTACAGAATATTACTGTGATAATGAGGTGACATGAGTATTTCTTTCACCATTGCTGGGAGCAATATATTGAAGATGTAATATTAGAATCAGGGTACAAAGAGGTGTACCCTGTTTCTATGAACATAGAAAAAAAGCATGAATAGACCATACTGTTAATAAATAATATAATTTTTTCAACTTTAAATATAGAATTGAACTGATATCTGAAAAATTAAAGGAAATCGTATATTGATATACAATCATTCATTCCAACCAGTTATATATCTATTGGAAATATTAGTGTTTTGGTTTATCATGAAGAGTGTGTGAGTTTTGCTTCAAAATGATTATGGAAATTCAAAATTATGTGTTTGGAAAGAAGTCTGATGAAAGGACCAGTCAAGAAACCCTGACAATACATGTGTTCTGAAGCAAGAAGTCATTAAAGTTGAAACAAATGCCTATTAATTTGTGAACTTGTGGATGCAATGTATATCCTATGATGTGCAAAAACTGAAGAAACAATAATGTACCAGTGTCGAATACAAATGAATGACAAATTACATATCATGTCCCATAGGAGTCTTCTTGCATTGATGTTAGACTGGGTCAGTTACTGTAGAGTAATTAGGATTTCTATGCACCATTCACTGAAGTTAGGTTTCAGTACTATGAAACAAATATGTATTTCAGGTGGATGAATATTTCTGATTATAATCTTGTGAAAAGTTGATTATAAATCCACATACATGTACATGAATGAATTTAGAGAGTATATATTAGACACATTTTTTCATATTTTGAAAAATTTGGAGAGTATATATATATATCTATGTCTATACACACACACAGACACACACACACACAGACACACACACACACACACAGACACACACACACACACAACATTCACAGACATTAAAAAGTACCAATATAAATGCCAATCGAAATTCATCAGTAAATATATATCATCCACAGATGCAAAAATATTTATTTTACTGAACATGAGTTTATGCATAATTTTGTTCTACTAGGACGTTCTCCTATAGGTTGAATTTTCATTTCCAACAGCATTTAGGAGGAGTGAACACTTCTCACAATTTGTATCTGCCAAGACAGCCACCTCACAAAAATGTATGTGTGATACCTGGTAGGATTCTATATATGCATATAAATATACATGTGTGAATAGGCTACAGAAAAGGGAAATAAGAATTCACATATTTGTTAAGCTTAAAAACACATGGAGAATATTTCAATTAAAATTTGACGAGATTTATAACTCCTACCTTATATAATGCAAATGTCAAGTCCAACTATACAACATGTCTCCTCTGAAGTGCTTGTATTTCTATTGTGTTGGGTTAAATTTCCCCATTATATTAGGATGAATAGTCTGAGTCTACTAGGTAAGTTTTAGTGTCCGGGATTCAGTACTTCAAATGGAAAATTGGAAAATGAATCCAATGTGTATGTAAATATATGCTGCACAAATATCCTCACGCTCTCATCCAGAACAATGCCTTGACATTACCTTCACCACAAGTAAGACACAATTAGAGGAGAAGAGTTACAAAATCAGTGAATACATATCTGGAATGGAAAATGCCCAGGAGTTCACAACCTTGGAGGTGGTAGAGGAGTTTCCAAGAGTAAGGGACAGGGTAAACACTCCACAAACATGGAGCTCTGCTGGCCTAAAAACTTTTTGAGAAACTGCCTCTGAGCTTCCGCACTTGAAATATATGTTGTTTTCATGAGATTTGGCTTCCTTTGTAGTGAGACCATCAAAGCTGGGTCTGCATCTATGTGACCTGGAGGACATGGTTTCTTATTTTCCAATGAACAAGATGAAGCAGTGCTGAATCCTCTCTTTTTAGGTAAATTAAGGTCACTAGAGACTAAGTGACTCCCCGTCTCCCCGCGTGGACTGTGAAGCCATTTGGTCCTCCTCCACTTTTTGTGGTGTTTAGGCTGCTGCACTGTGAGTTTGGTATTTGTTTCACAAAATACTAGCAGCTAAACTGGGACACAGTGCTGGAGGGAGTTCTGTCACGTGTGGTGGGTCAGGGTCTGCAAGAGAATGCACCAACTAGGCTTCTATCTCTCACAGCTTGCCCCATTGCCCCCTTGTCCATATCAACCTGATTCTTAATTTTCCTCTTAAAACTCTCCATATAACAAGATGCCTTTACATATAAGGGTCTGCTGGCAGCACCATGTCAGTTACAAGCCATTTGGAATCCAATGGTAGATCCACATGGCCCTACCACGGATGTTTTATCAAACACCTCCCCACCACTGCTCTAGACCCACTACTCAGCAGGCTCCAACTTACTGGCATCTCTGTTCTACACCATTTTCATGAAACTCAGTAAATCAAGGCACTGTCTGGTATACTCATGATCAGCAATAGGACATCCTATGTTTCTCCAGTGCCACCTGGTCATAGGAATTTCAAAAATTTCATGTTATTTATCTAGCCATTTTTCAAGCATGAAGTTGGAGGCACTGTGGGTTTCAATTCATTCAGCAAACATTAAATGGTGAGGAAGCCCATTTCAATGAAATCTCGGGAGAAATCTCACAGGCAAGGCTTCCCAAAGAATGGACAAAAGGTCACATTAGGCCAGGCCCATTGAGGTCTACAATGTGAGGTGCATGTGTGTTTTGACTCTCAACTATGGATGCCATTTATTTAAGAATAAAATCATGTGATATCCTTGCTGAGATTCCCAGGCCTCTGTGGAAATCTACCCGGGGCCTAGGTCTCAGTTTCCAAGAGCGACTTTCATGCGTGGCCTCTTAAAATCCCAACAAAATTCATAGCAATGCTTCTCTGAGTTGAGTTCTAAAACCCAGTGTTTAAGGGGAATCACACCAGAGTTCAAGCCCACGTGGAACCAGTCATTTTTTCCAATGCCACAAAAATGACCAACATTAAAACCAAAACACTCCCACATGGCCCTCACCTTATTCCATATAGTCAATCATCTTAACATCTGGCTGGAGGTTTCCATGAGGGGTGCAGCCCAAGACAGTGTCCAAAATCAGCTCGTTTGCCCCTCATTTGCCTAAAGTCAGGGTAGCCTGGACACCGTTGCTGTGAAACAGGAGTGAACAAATAAGCCTGCCGTTAATACTTCTATGTTTCTCCAATTTGAGGGCTACTGATTTTAGGTATAGATTCTTTAGGTGATTTAGAGTCATGCGAAAACACAAGCACCTCTGCAGGGCTTTGAAGAACTCATTTGACTCACAGAATTCCTATTCTCATTTGTTGGAGTGCAGGAACCTAACAGAGGAAGGCAAGAGTCTTCATCCACAATGAATGATATTTTTTGCCATTTTGGTTTTGGAAGCTCACATGGGATCATTCTTAAGATCCATTAGGTGCTGAGAATCTAAGTCACAGCCACACACAGACCAAGAGGCTGATAAAGACACATCCCTTTCCAAAGCAATTAAGCAAAGAACCACAGGTGAGGCCCATTAATTTCCATTTGTAAACTGTTTTCTTCAGGCTTCACAAAGGAGTGGCCTGAGGCAAAGACCTTCCTGACATTCAGTGCAACACAACAATAAGTAAGCAAATAGCCCAAAGCAGTGTTTCTCCACTAAGACTTTCCTGGTCACACTGATATCTGAGTTTTCTGAGATGCTCGCCATTCTCTTCAACTATCCTTTACATGGCCATGTCACAGAGCTTGGAGGTGGTACATATTTTGGACACAAATCCCTGAGCCCATTCTGGAGAGTGGCCAGAATTCAGGAAGAAAACAACAACTTAGAAAGATAGCAGGTGTGGCACATTGATAAGACAAGCTGCAGTCCATTTATATATTGGGCAGGATGAATTATAGGGAAGATTTATACTAGACAGGACACATCCATTAATGCATTCTCTTTTCTAATGTCTACAACAAAGGACACAGTGGGATACACATAAACAGAAACACTCGCCTTGTCAAATGACTTACTAGAAACTGTCTGCTCCAAACCAAACAAACTGCCTTTTCGATCTATTCTCAGAACATGAGACAAAACAACAAAACCCACACCCACTCCCACAAAGGCACCTCCTTCCCCCAAGTAGGTCTGTGACTATCCGGAGTGTCCTCTTACTGGTGGGCCATACTATGTTCCCCCGAAATGGCCTGTCTTCTCTCAGATCTTGTTTCCTTGACCAACTCTGTGAAGATGTCAGGAAAAAGTGGTTAGCCACTACCTGTTTTCTCAGGAAAGGTCCATCTTCAGAGCTCTCCTGGCATTTGGCCATCCTCACATCATTAGGTACCAAGAAAACTGACTCTGTCCTTGGTAAATCCAAACAAGTGAGCCCACTGGGCCTGGGACTGGGACTGCCTCTGGGTGCCTGGCTTCTTGGATACCAAGTTCAGAGAGTTCCATCACCAAGGAAATGAGGTATGTCACATTCTTTGTAACTGAATGAGGTCACTGCCTTGGCAACCACTTTGTCCTAACAGTTGCTTCCAAGGGTTACATAAGATGGAGGTTTCCCCTACTTCCTGTGACACTTTCATAAGGTAGAATGTATATCAACCATTGGCACCCTGGAACAGCTCTCCACTCAGGCCTGGATTGTTCCACCTTGTCTACAGTAAGAAGAGAGAGGCAGATTCAGACACATCCCTTCATCCTGACCAGGTTGTTTGCCATGGAAGATGGCTTTTGCTCTCTCAGGAGCTTCATACCTGCCTACAACTTCTCCAGGTATCATTTGTGCATGGACATTTGAGGTTCTCATCTGGTGGAAGATCCCCAACTTTCCTGTATTGTAAGAACCCCTCTGTCCCTGCTCTTCTGTAAAATGATTGAGGGAACAGTGTATACTTGGGGTTAAAAACAGGTTTGATTTGGTGACGAAAGATTCTGTGCGATGAATAATGGGATTGGGAACCTGCAATATTTACAAGAATATATAGGTGAAATATAAGTATGAAAAAAGAAATCTAGGTATGCTTTGAAGCCCAGAAGGGTTTTGCCCTTGATTGGGATACTTAGCTTTGTATTATGTTCTGCAAAGATGTCTCAGATAATTTGATATACAATGGCATAGGACCTTGTACATTGGATGATTGAATTTAGAAGAGAACATCCAGTCAAAAAGGGATATTCAGTAGGATTAGGAAGATAGTCGGTAGGTTTAGGAAGACGAGTGAGTATAGGATTTGGACCAAAAGTTCTTTAGCAATAGACTTTTGGTTATAGAGTGAATGTAAATGTCAGCACATATGAAGAGTCAGACACTTTGTTGAACTGGGGAAAATATGTAGAAAAGCAGATATCAATGGAAACATTACGAAATGAGGCAAAGTATAAAGTGAGGGATAGAATTAGACATTTTCAACAGGGTTGAGTTTCAATATATAAATTAGGAAAAAACAAATATGTAGTCACCAATAGGAGTGACAATTGACAGCATTAGGCAACCTGGACATGGATGTTTTTAGAAATCCATGTTCACTTTCCATTTAGGCTTTGGTACAATCATAAGTGTGACCTTTCCATTTTTTGTCCAGAATATTACTGTGATAATGAGGTGACATGAGTATTTCTTTCACCATTTCTGGGAGTAATATATTGAAGATGTCAAATGAGAATCGGGGGTACAAATAGGTGTACCCTGTTTCTATGAACATAGAGAAAAAACACGAACAGACCATACTTGAATAAATAATATAACTTTTTTGAACTTTAAATAATGAATTGAACTGATATCTGAAAAATAAAAGGAAATTGTATATTGATATATAATAATTCATTCCAACCAGATATATATCTAATGGAAATATTAGTGTTTTGGTTTATCATGAATAGTGTGTGAGTTTTGCTTCAAAATGATTATGGAAATTCAAAATAATGTGTTTGGAAAGAAGTCTCATGAAAAGACCAGTCAAGAAACCCTGACAATACATGTGTTCTGAAGCAAGAAGTGATTAATGTTGAAACAAATGCCTATTAATTTGTGAACTTGTGGATGAAATGTATATCCTATGATGTGCAAAAACTGAAGAAACCATAAAGCACCAGTGTCGAATACAAATGAATGACAAATTACATATCATGTCCCATAGGAGTCTACTTGCATTGATGTTAGACTGGGTCAGATACTGTGGAATAATTAGGATTTGTATGCACCCTTCACTGAAGTTAGTAGTCAGTACTAGGAAACAAATATGTATTTCAGGTGGATGAATATTTCTGATTATAATCTTCTGAAAAGTGGATTATAAATCAACATACATGAACATGAATGAATTTAGAGAGTGTATACTAGACACATATATTTCATATTTGGAAAACTTTGGAGAGTATATCTATATCTATATCTATACACACACACACACACACACACACACACACACACACACACAACACTCACAGACATTAAAAAGTACCAATATAAATGCCAATCGAAATTCATCAGTAAATATATATCATCCACAGATGCAAAAATATTTATGTTACTGAACATGAATTTATGTATAATGTTGTTCTTCTAGGACGCTCTCTTATAGGTTGAATTTTCATTTCCAACAGCATTTAGGAGGAGTGAACACTTCTCACAATTTGTATCTGCCAAGACATCCACCTTACAAAAATGTACCTGTGATACCTGGTAGGATTCTATATATGCATATAAATATACATGTGTGAATAGGCTACAGAAATTGGAAACAAGTATTCACATATTTGTTAAGTTTAAAAACACATGGAGAATATTTCAAATAAAATTTGACTAGATGTATAACTCCTACCTTATATAATGCAAATGTCAAGTCCAACTATAGAACATGTCTCCTCTGAAGTGCTTGTATTTCTATTGTGTTGGGTTAATTTTCCCCATTATATTAGGATGAATAGTCTGAGTCTACTAGGTATGGGTTAGTGTCAGGGATTCAGTACTTCGAATGAAAAATTGGAAAATGAATCCAATGTGTATGTAAATATATGCTGCACACATATACTCCTGCTCTCATCCAAAACAATGCCTTGACATTACCTTCACCCCAAGTAAGACACAATTAGAGAAGAAGAGTTACACAATCAGTGAATACATATCTAGAATGGAAAATGCTCAGGAGTTCACAACCTTGGAGGTGGTTTAGGAGTTTCCAAAAGTAAGGGACATGGCAAACACTCCACAAACATGTAACTCTGCTGGCCTAAAAACTGTTTGAGAAACTGCCTCTGAGCTTCCGCACTTTAAATATATGTTGTTTTCATGAGATTTGGCTTCCTTTGTAGTGAGACCATCAAAGCTGGGTCTGCATCTATGTGACCTGGAGGACATGGTTTCTTATTTTCCAATGAACAAGATGAAGCAGTGCTGAATCCTCTCTTTATAGGTAAACTGAGGCCACTGGGGACTAAGTGTCTCCCCGTCTCCCCGTGTGGACTGTGAAGCCATTTGGTCCTCCTCCACTTTTTGTGGTTTTTAGGCTGCTGCACTGTGAGTTTGGTATTTGTTTCACGAAATACTAGGAGCTAAACTGGGACACAGTGCTGGAGGGAGTTCTGTCACGTGTGGTGGGTCAGGGTCTGCAAGAGAATGCACCAACTAGGCTACTATCTCTCACAGCTTGCCCCATTGCCCCCTTGTCCATATCAACATGATTCTTAATTTTCCTCTTAAAACTCTCCATATAACAAGATGCCTTTACATATAAGTGTCTGCTGGCAGCACCATGTCAGTTACAAGCCATTTGGAATCCAATGGTAGATCCACATGGCCCTACCACGGATGTTTTATCAAACACCTCCCCAGCACTGCTCTAGACCCACTACTCAGCAGGCTCCAACTTACTGGCATCTCTGTTCTACACCATTTTCATGAAACTCAGTAAATCAAGGCACTGTCTGGTATACTCATGATCAGCAATAGGACATCCAATGTTTCTCCAGTGCCACCTGGTCATAGGAATTTCAAAAATTTCATGGTATTTATCTAGCCATTTTTCAAGATTGAAGTTGGAGGCACTGTGGGTTTCAATTCATTCAGCAAAGATTAAATGGTGAGGAAGCTCAATTCAATGAAATCTCTGGAGAAATCTCACAGGCAAGGCTTCCCAAAGAATGGACAAAAGGTCACATTAGGCCAGGCCCATTGAGGTCTACAATGTGAGGTGCATGTGTGTTTTGACTCTCAACTATGGCTGCCATTTCTTTAAGAATAAAATCATGTGATATCCTTGCTGAGATTCCCAGGCCTCTGTGGAAATCTACCCGGGGCCTAGGTCTCAGTTTCCAAGAGTGACTTTCATGCGTGGCCTCTTAAAATCCCAACAAAATTCATAGCAATGCTTCTCTGAGTTCAGTTCCAAAACCCAGTGTTTAAGGGGAATCACACCAGAGTTCAAGCCCACGTGGAACCAGTCATTTTTTCCAATGCCACACAAATGACCAACATTAAAACCAAAACACTCCCACATGGGCCTCACCTTATTCCATATAGTCAATCATCTTAAACTCTGGCTGGAGGTTTCCATGAGGGGTGCAGCCCAAGACAGTGTCCAAAATCAGCTCGTTTGGCCCTCATTTGCCTAAAGTCAGGGTAGCCTGGACACCGTTGCTGTGAACCAGGAGTGAACAAATAAGCCTGCCGTTAATACTTCTATGTTTCTCCAATTTGAGGGCTACTGATTTTAGGTATCGATTCTTTAGGTGATTTAGAGTCATGCGAAAACACAAGCACCTCTGCAGGGCTTTGAAGAACTCATTTGACTCACAGAATCCCTATTCATATTTGTTGGAGTGCAGGAACCTAACAGAGGAAGGCAAGAGTCTTCATCCACAATGAATGATATTTTTTGCCATTCTGGTTTTGGAAGCTCACATGGGATCATTCTTAAGATCCATCAGGTGCTGAGAATCTATGCTACAGCCACACACAGGTCCAAGAGGCTGATAAAGACACATCCCTTTCCAAAGCAATTAAGCTAAGAGCCACAGGTGAGGCCCATTCATTTCCATTTGAAAACTGTTTTCTTCAGGCTTCACAAAGGGGTGGCCTGAGGCAAAGAACTTCCTGACATTCAGTGCAACACAACAATAAGTAAGCAAAAAGCCCAAAGCAGTGTTTCTGCACTGAGACTTTCCTGGTCACACTGATATCTGAGTTTTCTGAGATGCTCGCCATTCTCTTCAACTATCCTTTACATGGCCATGTCACAGAGCTTGGAGGTGATACATATTTTGGACACAAATCCCTGAGCCCATTCTGGAGAGTGGCCAGAATTCAGGAAGAAAACAACAACTTAGAAAGATAGCAGGTGTTGCACATCGATAAGACAAGCTGCAGTCCATTCATATATTGGGCAGGATGAATTATAGGGAAGATTTATACTAGACAGGACACATCCATTAATGCATTCTCTTTTCTAATGTCTACAACAAGGGACACAGTGGGATACACATAAACAGAAACACTCGCCTTGTCAAATGACTTACTAGAAACTGTCTGCTCCAAACCAAACAAACCGCCTTTTCGATCTATTCTCAGAACATGAGACAATACAACAAACCCACACCCACTCCCACAAAGGCACCTCCTTCCCCCAAGTAGGTCTGTGACTATTCAGAGTGTCCTCTGACTGGTGGGCCATACTATGTTCCCCCGAAATGGCCTGTCTTCTCTCAGATCTTGTTTCCTTGACCAACTCTGTGAAGATGTCAGGAAAAAGTGGTTAGCCACTACCTGTTTTCTCAGGAAAGGTCCATCTTGAGAGCTCTCCTGGCATTTGGCCATCCTCACATCATTAGGTACCAAGAAAACTGACTCTGTCCTTGGTAAATCCAAACAAGTGAGCCCACTGGGCCTGGGACTGGGACTGCCTCTGGGTGCCTGGCTTCTTGGATACCAAGTTCAGAGAGTTCCATCACCAAGGAAATGAGGTATGTCACATTCTTTGGAACTGAATGAGGTCACTGCCTTGGCAACCACTTTGTCCTAACAGTTGCTTCCAAGGGTTACATAAGATGGAGGTTTCCCCTACTTCCTGTGACACTTTCATAAGGCGAATGTATATCAACCATTGGCACCCGGGAACAGCTCTCCACTCAGGCCTGGATTGTTCCACCTTGTCTACAATAAGAAGAGAGAGGCAGATTCAGACACATCCCTTCATCCTGACCAGGTTGTTTGCCATGGAAGTTGACTTTTGCTCTCTCAGGTGCTTCATACCTGCCTACAACTTCTCCAGGTATCATTTGTGCATGGACATTTGAGGTTCTCATCTGGTGGAAGATCCCCAACTTTCCTGTATTGTAAGAACCCCTCTGTCCCTGCTCTTCTGTAAAATGATTGAGGGAACAGTGTATACTTGGGGTTAAAAACAGGTTTGATTTGGTGACGAATGATTCTGTGCGATGAATAATGGGATTGGGAACCTGCAATATTTACAAGAATATAGAGGTGAAATATAAGTACGAGAAAAGAAATCTAGGTATGCTTTGAAGCCCAGAAGGGTTTTGCCCTTGATTGGGATACTTAGCTTTGAATTATGTTCTGCAAAGATGTCTCAGATAATTTGATATACAATGGCATAGGACCTTGTACATTGGATGATTGAATATAGAAGAGAACATCCAGTCAAAAAGGGATATTCAGTAGGATTAGGAAGATAGTCGGTAGGTTTAGGAAGACGAGTGAGTATAGGATTTGGACCAAAAGTTCTTTAGCAATAGACTTTTGGTTATAGAGTGAATGTAAATGTCAGCACATATGAAGAGTCAGACACTATGTTGAACTGGGGAAAATATGTAGAAAATCAGATATCAATGGAAACATTACGAAAGCAGGCAAAGTATAAAGTGAGGGATAGAATTAGACATTTTCAACAGGGTTGAGTTTCAATATATAAATTAGGAAAAAACAAATATGTAGTCACCAATAGGAGTGACAATTGACAGCATTAGGCAACCTGGACATGGATGTTTTTAGAAATCCATGTTCACTTTCCATTTCGGCTTTGGTACAATCATAAGTGTGACCTTTCCATTTTTTGTCCAGAATATTACTGTGATAATGAGGTGACATGAGTATTTCTTTCACCATTTCTGGGAGCAATATATTGAAGATGTAAAATTAGAATCGGGGGTACAAATAGGTGTACCCTGTTTCTAGGAACATAGAGAAAAACCACGAATAGACCATATTGTGAATAAATAATATAACTTTTTTGAACTTTAAATAATGAATTGAACTGATATCTGAAAAATAAAAGGAAATTGTATATTGATATACAATCATTCATTCCAACCAGTTATATATCTAATGGAAATATTAGTGTTTTGGTTTATCATGAAGAGTGTGTGAGTTTTGCTTCAAAATGATTATGGAAATTCAAAATAATGTGTTTGGAAAGAAGTCTCATGAAAAGACCAGTCAAGAAACCCTGACAATACATGTGTTCTGAAGCAAGAAGTGATTAATGTTGAAACAAATGCCTATTAATTTGTGAACTTGGGGATGAAATGTATATCCTATGATGTGCAAAAACTGAAGAAACAATAATGTACCAGTGTCGAATACAAATGAATGACAAATTACATATCATGTCCCATAGGAGTCTACTTGCATTGATGTTAGACTGGGTCAGATACTGTAGAATAATGAGGATTTGTATGCACCCTTCACTGAAGTTAGCAGTCAGTACTAGGAAACAAATATGTATTTCAGGTGGATGAATATTTCTGATTATAATCTTCTGAAAAGTGGATTATAAATCAACATACATGAACATGAATGAATTTAGAGAGTGTATACTAGACACATATATTTCATATTTGGAAAACTTTGGAGAGTATATCTATATCTATATCTATACACACACACACACACACACACACACACACACACACAACACTCACAGACATTAAAAAGTACCAATATAAATGCCAATCGAAATTCATCAGTAAATATATATCATCCACAGATGCAAAAATATTTATGTTACTGAACATGAGTTTATGTATAATGTTGTTCTTCTAGGACGCTCTCTTATAGGTTGAATTTTCATTTCCAACAGCATTTAGGAGGAGTGAACACTTCTCACAATTTGTATCTGCCAAGACATCCACCTTACAAAAATGTACGTGTGATACCTGGTAGGATTCTATATATGCATATAAATATACATGTGTGAATAAGCTACAGAAATTGGAAACAAGTATTCACATATTTGTTAAGTTTAAAAACACATGGAGAATATTTCAATTAAAATTTGACTAGATGTATAACTCCTACCTTATATAATGCAAATGTCAAGTCCAACTATAGAACATGTCTCCTCTGAAGTGCTTGTATTTCTATTGTGTTGGGTTAATTTTCCCCATTATATTAGGATGAATAGTCTGAGTCTACTAGGTATGGGTTAGTGTCAGGGATTCAGTACTTTGAATGAAAAATTGGAAAATGAATCCAATGTGTATGTAAATATATGCTGCACAAATATCCTCCCGCTCTCATCCAAAACAATGCCTTGACATTACCTTCACCCCAAGTAAGACACAATTAGAGGAGAAGAGTTACACAATCAGTGAATACATATCTGGAATGGAAAATGCTCAGGAGTTCACAACCTTGGAGGTGGTTTAGGAGTTTCCAAAAGTAAGGGACATGGTAAACACTCCACAAACATGTAACTCTGCTGGCCTAAAAACTTTTTGAGAAACTGCCTCTGAGCTTCCGCAATTGAAATATATGTTGTTTTCATGAGATTTGGCTTCTTTTGTAGTGAGACCATCTAAGCTGGGTCTGCATCTATGTGACCTGGAGGACATGGTTTCTTATTTTCCAATGAACAAGATGAAGCAGTGCTGAATCCTCTCTTTATAGGTAAACTGAGGCCACTGGGGACTAAGTGTCTCCCCGTCTCCCCGTGTGGACTGTGAAGCCATTTGGTCCTCCTCCACTTTTTGTGGTTTTTAGGCTGCTGCACTGTGAGTTTGGTATTTCTTTCACGAAATACTAGCAGCTAAACTGGGACACAGTGCTGGAGGGAGTTCTGTCACGTGTGGTGGTTCAGGGTCTGCAAGAGAATGCACCAACTAGGCTTCTATCTCTCACAGCTTGCCCCATTGCCCCCTTGTCCATATCAACCTGATTCTTAATTTTCCTCTTAAAACTCTCCATATAACAAGATGCCTTTACATATAAGGGTCTGCTGGCAGCACCATGTCAGTTACAAGCCATTTGGAATCCAATGGTAGATCCACATGGCCCTACCACGGATGTTTTATCAAACACCTCCCCAGCACTGCTCTAGACCCACTACTCAGCAGGCTCCAACTTACTGGCATCTCTGTTCTACACCATTTTCATGAAACTCAGTAAATCAAGGCACTGTCTGGTATACTCATGATCAGCAATAGGACATCCAATGTTTCTCCAGTGCCACCTGGTCATAGGAATTTCAAAAATTTCATGGTATTTATCTAGCCATTTTTCAAGATTGAAGTTGGAGGCACTGTGGGTTTCAATTCATTCAGCAAAGATTAAATGGTGAGGAAGCTCATTTCAATGAAATCTCTGGAGAAATCTCACAGGCAAGGCTTCCCAAAGAATGGACAAAAGGTCATATTAGGCCAGGCCCATTGAGGTCTACAATGTGAGGAGCATGTGTGTTTTGACTCTCAACTACGGCTGCCATTTCTTTAAGAATAAAATCATGTGATATCCTTGCTGAGATTCCCAGGCCTCTGTGGAAATCTACCTGGGGCCTAGGTCTCAGTTTCCAAGAGCGACATTCATGCGTTACCTCTTAAAATCCCAACAAAATTCATAGCAATGCTTCCTTGACTTTCAGTTCCAAAACCCAGTGTTTAAGGGAAATCACACCAGAGTTCAAGCCCACGTGGAACCAGTCATTTTTTCCAATGCCACACAAATGACCAACATTAAAACCAAAACACTCCCACATGGCCCTCACCTTATTCCATATAGTCAATCATCTTAAACTCTGGCTGGAGGTTTCCATGAGGGGTGCAGCCCAAGACAGTGTCCAAAATCAGCTCGTTTGCCCCTCATTTGCCTAAAGTCAGGGTAGCCTGGACACCGTTGCTGTGAACCAGGAGTGAACAAATAAGCCTGCCGTTAATACTTCTAGGTTTCTCCAATTTGAGGGCTACTGATTTTAGGTATCGATTCTTTAGGTGATTTAGAGTCATGGGAAAACACAAGCACCTCTGCAGGGCTTTGAAGAACTCATTTGACTCACAGAATCCCTATTCATATTTGTTGGAGTGCAGGAACCTAACAGAGGAAGGCAAGAGTTTTCATCTACAATGAATGATATTTTTTTGCCATTTAGTTTTGGAAGCTCACATGGGATCATTCTTAAGATCCATCAGGTGCTGAGAATCTAAGTCACAGCCACACACAGGACCAAGAGGCTGATAAAGACACATCCCTTTCCAAAGCAATTAAGCAAAGAACCACAGGTGAGGCCCATTCATTTCCATTTGAAAACTGTTTTCTTCAGGCTTCACAAAGGGGTGGCCTGAGGCAAAGACCTTCCTGAGATTCAGTGCAACACAACAATAAGTAAGCAAAAAGCCCAAAGCAGTGTTTCTGCACTAAGACTTTCCTGGTCACACTGATATCTGAGTTTTCTGAGATGCTCGCCATTCTCTTCAACTATCCTTTACATGGCCATGTCACAGAGCTTGGAGGTGGTACATATTTTGGACACAAATCCCTGAGCCCATTCTGGAGAGTGGCCAGAATTCAGGAAGAAAACAACAACTTAGAAAGATAGCAGGTGTTGCACATCGATAAGACAAGCTACAGTCCATTCATATATTGGGCAGGATGAATTATAGGGAAGATTTATACTAGACAGGACACATCCATTAATGCATTCTCTTTTCTAATGTCTACAACAACGGACACAGTGGGATACACATAAACAGAAACACTCGCCTTGTCAAATGACTTACTAGAAACTGTCTGCTCCAAACCAAACAAACCGCCTTTTCGATCTATTCTCAGAACATGAGACAAAACAACAAACCCACACCCACTCCCACAAAGGCACCTCCTTCCCCCAAGTAGGTCTGTGACTATCCGGAGTGTCCTCTGACTGGTGGGCCATACTATGTTCCCCCGAAATGGCCTGTCTTCTCTCAGATCTTGTTTCCTTGACCAGCTCTGTGAAGATGTCAGGAAAAAGTGGTTAGCCACTACCTGTTTTCTCAGGAAAGGTCCATCTTCAGAGCTCTCCTGGCAATTGGCCATCCTCACATCATTAGGTACCAAGAAAACTGACTCTGTCCTTGGTAAATCCAAACAAGTGAGCCCACTGGGCCTGGGACTGGGACTGCCTCTGGGTGCCTGGCTTCTTGGATACCAAGTTCAGAGAGTTCCATCACCAAGGAAATGAGGTATGTCACATTCTTTGGAACTGAATGAGGTCACTGCCTTGGCAACCACTTTGTCCTAACAGTTGCTTCTAAGGGTTACATAAGATGGAGGTTTCCCCTACTTCTTGTGACACTTTCATAAGGTAGAATGTATATCAACCATTGACACCCGGGAACAGCTCTCCACTCAGGCCTGGATTGTTCCACCTTGTCTACAGTAAGAAGAGAGAGGCAGATTCAGACACATCCCTTCATCCTGACCAGGTTGTTTGCCATGGAAGATGACTTTTGCTCTCTCAGGTGCTTCATACCTGCCTACAACTTCTCCAGGTATCATTTGTGCATGGACATTTGAGGTTCTCATCTGGTGGAAGATCCCCAACTTTCCTGTATTGTAAGAACCCCTCTGTCCCTGCTCTTCTGTAAAGTGATTGAGGGAACTGTGTATACTTGGGGTTAAAAACAGGTTTGATTTGGTGACGAATGATTCTGTGCGATGAATAATGGGATTGGGAACCTGCAATATTTACAAGAATATAGAGGTGAAATATAAGTATGAAAAAAGAAATCTAGGTATGCTTTGAAGCCCAGAAGGGTTTTGCCCTTGATTGGGATACTTAGCTTTGAATTATGTTCTGCAAAGATGTCTCAGATAATTTGATATACAATGGCATAGGACCTTGTACATTGGATGATTGAATTTAGAAGAGAACATCCAGTCAAAAAGGGATATTCAGTAGGATTAGGAAGATAGTCGGTAGGTTTAGGAAGACGAGTGAGTATAGGATTTGGACCAAAAGTTCTTTAGCAATAGATTTGGTTATAGAGTGAATGTAAATGTCAGCACATATGAAGAGTCTGACACTATGTTGAACTGGGGAAAATATGTAGAAAAGCAGATATCAATGGAAACATTACGAAATGAGGCAAAGTATAAAGTGAGGGATAGAATTAGACATTTTCAACAGGGTTGAGTTTCAATATATAAATTAGGAAAAAACAAATATGTAGTCACCAATAGGATTGACAATTGACAGCATTAGGCAACCTGGACATGGATGTTTTTAGAAATCCATGTTCACTTTCCATTTAGGCTTTGGTACAATCATAAGTGTGACCTTTCCATTTTTTGTCCAGAATATTACTGTGATAATGAGGTGACATGAGTATTTCTTTCACCATTTCTGGGAGCAATATATTGAAGATGTAAAATGAGAATCGGGGGTGCAAATAGGTGTACCCTGTTTCTATGAACATAGAGAAAAACCACAAATAGACCATACTGTGAATAAATAATATAACTTTTTTGAACTTTAAATAATGAATTGAACTGATATCTGAAAAATAAAAGGAAATTGTATATTGATATACAATCATTCATTCCAACCAGTTATATATCTAATGGAAATATTAGTGTTTTGGTTTATCATGAAGAGTGTGTGAGTTTTGCTTCAAAATGATTATGGAATTTCAAAATAATGTGTTTGGAAAGAAGTCTCATGAAAAGACCAGTCAAGAAACCCTGACAATACATGTGTTCTGAAGCAAGAAGTGATTAATGTTGAAACAAATGCCTATTAATTTGTGAACTTGTGGATGAAATGTATATCTTATGATGTGCAAAAACTGAAGAAACAATAATGTACCAGTGTCGAATACAAATGAATGACAAATTACATATCATGTCCCATAGGAGTCTACTTGCATTGATGTTAGACTGGGTCAGATACTGTAGAATAATTAGGATTTGTATGCACCCTTCACTGAAGTTAGTAGTCAGTACTAGGAAACAAATATGTATTTCAGGTGGATGAATATTTCTGATTATAATCATGTGAAAAGTTGATTATAAATCAACATACATGAACATGAATGAATTTATAGAGTGTGTACTAGACACATATATTTCATATTTGGAAAACTTTGGAGAGTATATCTATATCTATATCTATACACACACACACACACACACGCACACACACACACACAACACTCACAGACATTAAAAAGTACCAATATAAATGCCAATCGAAATTCATCAGTAAATATATATCATCCACAGATGCAAAAATATTTATGTTACTGAACATGAGTTTATGTATAATGTTGTTCTTCTAGGACGCTCTCTTATAGGTTGAATTTTCATTTCCAACAGCATTTAGGAGGAGTGAACACTTCTCACAATTTGTATCTGCCAAGACATCCACCTTACAAAAATGTACGTGTGATACCTGGTAGGATTCTATATATGCATATAAATATACATGTGTGAATAGGCTACAGAAATTGGAAACAAGTATTCACATATTTGTTAAGTTTAAAAACACATGGAGAATATTTCAATTAAAATTTGACTAGATGTATAACTCCTACCTTATATAATGCAAATGTCAAGTCCAACTATAGAACATGTCTCCTCTGAAGTGCTTGTATTTCTATTGTGTTGGGTTAATTTTCCCCATTATATTAGGATGAATAGTCTGAGTCTACTAGGTATGGGTTAGCGTCAGGGATTCAGTACTTCGAATGAAAAATTGGAAAAAGAATCCAATGTGTATGTAAATATATGCTGCACAAATATCCTCCCGCTCTCATCCAAAACAATGCCTTGACATTACCTTCACCCCAAGTAAGACACAATTAGAGGAGAAGAGTTACACAATCAGTGAATACATATCTGGAATGGAAAATGCTCAGGAGTTCACAACCTTGGAGGTGGTTTAGGAGTTTCCAAAAGTAAGGGACATGGTAAACACTCCACAAACATGTAACTCTGCTGGCCTAAAAACTTTTTGAGAAACTGCCTCTGAGCTTCCGCACTTGAAATATATGTTGTTTTCATGAGATTTGGCTTCCTTTGTAGTGAGACCATCAAAGCTGGGTCTGCATCTATGTGACCTGGAGGACATGGTTTCTTATTTTCCAATGAACAAGATGAAGCAGTGCTGAATCCTCTCTTTATAGGTAAACTGAGGCCACTGGGGACTAAGTGTCTCCCCGTCTCCCCGTGTGGACTGTGAAGCCATTTGGTCCTCCTCCACTTTTTTTGGTTTTTAGGCTGCTGCACTGTGAGTTTGGTATTTGTTTCACGAAATACTAGCAGCTAAACTGGGACACAGTGCTGGAGGGAGTTCTGTCACTTGTGGTGCGTCAGGGTCTGCAAGAGAATGCACCAACTAGGCTTCTATCTCGCACAGCTTGCCCCATTGCCCCCTTGTCCATATCAACCTGATTCTTAATTTTCCTCTTAAAACTCTCCATATAACAAGATGCCTTTACATATAAGGGTCTGCTGGCAGCACCATGTCAGTTACAAGCCATTTGGAATCCAATGGTAGATCCACATGGCCCTACCACGGATGTTTTATCAAACACCTCCCCAGCACTGCTCTAGACCCACGACTCAGCAGGCTCCAACTTACTGGCATCTCTGTTCTACACCATTTTCATGAAACTCAGTAAATCAAGGCACTGTCTGGTATACTCATGATCAGCAATAGGACATCCAATGTTTCTCCAGTGCCACCTGGTCATAGGAATTTCAAAAATTTCATGGTATTTATCTAGCCATTTTTCAAGCATGAAGTTGGAGGCACTGTGGGTTTCAATTCATTCAGCAAAGATTAAATGGTGAGGAAGCTCATTTCAATGAAATCTCTGGAGAAATCTCACAGGCAAGGCTTCCCAAAGAATGGACAAAAGGTCACATTAGGCCAGGCCCATTGAGGTCTACAATGTGAGGTGCATGTGTGTTTTGACTCTCAACTATGGCTGCCATTTCTTTAAGAATAAAATCATGTGATATCCTTGCTGAGATTCCCAGGCCTCTGTGGAAATCTACCCGGGGCCTAGGTCTCAGTTTCCAAGAGCGACTTTCATGCGTGGCCTCTTAAAATCCCAACAAAATTCATAACGATGCTTCTTTGAGTTCAGTTCCAAAACCCAGTGTTTAAGGGAAATCACACCAGAGTTCAAGCCCACGTGGAACCAGTCATTTTTTCCAATGCCACACAAATGACCAACATTAAAACCAAAACACTCCCACGTGGCCCTCACCTTATTCCATATAGTCAATCATCTTAAACTCTGGCTGGAGGTTTCCATGAGGGGTGCAGCCCAAGACAGTGTCCAAAATCAGCTCGTTTGCCCCTCATTTGCCTAAAGTCTGGGTAGCCTGGACACCGTTGCTGTGAACCAGGAGTGAACAAATAAGCCTGCCGTTAATACTTCTAGGTTTCTCCAATTTGAGGGCTACTGATTTTAGGTATCGATTCTTTAGGTGATTTAGAGTCATGCGAAAACACAAGCACCTCTGCAGGGCTTTGAAGAACTCATTTGACTCACAGAATCCCTATTCATATTTGTTGGAGTGCAGGAACCTAACAGAGGAAGGCAAGAGTCTTCATCCACAATGAATGATATTTTTTGCCATTTAGTTTTGGAAGCTCACATGGGATCATTCTTAAGATCCATCAGGTGCTGAGAATCTAAGTCACAGCCACACACAGGACCCAGAGGCTGATAAAGACACATCCCTTTCCAAAGCAATTAAGCAAAGAACCACAGGTGAGGCCCATTCATTTCCATTTGAAAACTGTTTTCTTCAGGCTTCACAAAGGGGTGGCCTGAGGCAAAGACCTTCCTGACATTCAGTGCAACACAACAATAAGTAAGCAAAAAGCCCAAAGCAGTGTTTCTGCACTAAGACTTTCCTGGTCACACTAATATCTGAGTTTTCTGAGATGCTCGCCATTCTCTTCAACTATCCTTTACATGGCCATGTCACAGAGCTTGGAGGTGGTACATATTTTGGACACAAATGCCTGAGCCCATTCTGGAGAGTTCCCAGAATTCAGGAAGAAAACAACAAATAGAAAGATAGCAGGTGTTGCACATCGATAAGACAAGCTGCAGTCCATTCATATATTGGGCAGGATGAATTATAGGGAAGATTTATACTAGACAGGACACATCCATTAATGCATTCTCTTTTCTAATGTCTACAACAACGAACACAGTGGGATACACATAAACAGAAACACTCGCCTTGTCAAATGACTTACTAGAATCTGTCTACTCCAAACCAAACAAACCGCCTTTTCGGTCTATTCTCAGAACATGAGACAAAACAACAAACCCACACCCACTCCCACGAAGGCACCTCCTTCCCCCAAGTAGGTCTCTGACTATCCGGAGTGTCCTCTGACTGGTGGGCCATACTATGTTCCCCCAAATGGCCTGTCTTCTCTCAGATCTTGTTTCCTTGACCAACTCTGTGAAGAAGTCAGGAAAAAGTGGTTAGCCACTACCTGTTTTCTCAGGAAAGGTCCATCTTCAGAGCTCTCCTGGCATTTGGCCATCCTCACATCATTAGGTACCAAGAAAACTGACTCTGTCCTTGGTAAATCCAAACAAGTGAGCCCACTGGGCCTGGGACTGGGACTGCCTCTGCATGCCTGGCTTCTAGGATACCAAGTTCAGAGAGTTCCATCACCAAGGAAATGAGGTATGTCACATTCTTTGGAACTGAATGAGGTCACTGCCTTGGCAACCACTTTGTCCTAACAGTTGCTTCCAAGGGTTACATAAGATGGAGTTTTCCCCTACTTCCTGTGACCCTTTCATAAGGTAGAATGTATATCAACCATTGGCACCCGGGAACACCTCTCCACTCAGGCCTGGATTGTTCCACCTTGTCTACAAAAAGAAGAGAGAGGCAGATTCAGACACATCCCTTCATCCTGACCAGGTTGTTTGCCATGGAAGATGACTTTTGCTCTCTCAGGAGCTTCATACCTGCCTACAACTTCTCCATGTATCATTTGTGCATGGACATTTGAGGTTCTCATCTGGTGGAAGATCCCCAACTTTCCTGTATTGTAA
Organism: Callospermophilus lateralis; assembly: GCF_048772815.1. Taxonomy (NCBI): domain Eukaryota; kingdom Metazoa; phylum Chordata; class Mammalia; order Rodentia; family Sciuridae; genus Callospermophilus; species Callospermophilus lateralis. The sequence continues at coordinate 184,653 of NW_027513485.1, forward strand.
GAACCCCTCTGTCCCTGCTCTTCTGTAAAATGTTTGAGGGAACAGTGTATACCTGGGGTTAAAAACAGGTTTGATTTGGTGATGAATGATTCTGTGCGATGAATAATGGGATTGGGAACCTGCAATATTTACAAAAATATAGAGGTGAAATATAAGTAGGAAAACAGAAATCTAGGTATGATTTGAAGCCCAGAGGGTTTTGCCCTTGATTGGGATACTTAGCTTTGAATTATGTTCTGCAAAGATGTCTCAGATAATTTGATATACAATGGCATAGGACCTTGTACATTGGATGATTGAATTTAGAAGAGAACATCCAGTCAAAAAGGGATATTCAGTAGGATTAGGAAGATAGTCGGTAGGTTTAGGAAGACGAGTGAGTATAGGATTTGAACCAAAAGTTCTTTAGCAATAGACTTTTGGTTATAGAGTGAATGTAAATGTCAGCACATATGAAGAGTCAGACACTATGTTGAACTGGGGAAAATATGTAGAAAAGCAGATATCAATGGAAACATTACGAAATCAGGCAAAGTATAAAGTGAGGGATAGAATTAGACATTTTCAACAGGGTTGAGTTTCAATATATAAATTAGGAAAAAACAAATATGTAGTCACCAATAGGATTGACAATTGACAGCATTAGGCAACCTGGACATGGATGTTTTTGAAATCCATGTTCACTTTCCATTTAGGCTTTGGTACAATCATAAGTGTGACCTTTCCATTTTTTGTCCAGAATATTGCTGTGATAACGAGGTGACATGAGTATTTCTTTCACCATTTCTGGGAGCAATGTATTGAAGATGTAAAATTAGAATCGGGGGTACAAATAGGTGTACCCTGTTTCTATGAACATAGAGAAAAACCACGAATAGACCATACTGTGAATAAATAATATAACTTTTTTGAACTTTAAAT